>NW_025049142.1:0-23641 GCF_019279795.1 Protopterus annectens | reverse complement strand
CAAATTGCTTTGAAGGCTTCTAATCAGAACTGAATCAGAGAATGTCATGCTGTCAGTTAACAATGCTACTTATTAAACTACAGGATGGCTAAGTGATGCAGTCTCTTTTCTTTTTTTCTGGTCTCCTTGGACCTCATGTTAACTGGACAGGCCCCCAGTACCCACTGTCCACTCTGGGTATACTAGCTGCTCACCAGCTGCCCCCCCCCCAGCTTACTTCATTTTTGCTAAGGATGGTCATGTATCCTGAGGGTATCTTGGGGGCTTGTATCATTTATTCTTCCATCTATGGGGATTTTTTTATGACATACTCACTCCCTTTCCCCACCCCCACATGCTAATTGATTACATCTCAGGACAGCTCCCCTCTTTGGACCATACCTACCCTTAGGGATCATATCAGTGAGCTTCCTCCCACATTGGATGGGCATGCCCATCCCTTCCCTGCCATTGCTTCAATCGCCTGAGCCACTAATCAAACCTGAGTCATCCGGGCCGTAGTCAGTGCTTTATCTCTCTATGCCACCAGAGTGGCACTTTACTTAGTGTTTCTGCTAAGGCATACAGTTAATGAGTGTCATAGTGAGTCCATTATTACTTTATTCAAGTGTCATTTGTTTTAACACACTACTTCACATTGGTTTTGCTAAGATACCATTATGTAATTGAATGCAGGTCTATATTAGCAAGAAAGAGGTTCCAAAGCACTAACATGCCCAGTTCAACAGTAGCAGCAATAAAGCTAACATGTTTGTATTTAATTTCCTTTTGGCTAAAATATAGAGAAAGGTGTTTAGGGACTAAGAATGTTTAATTTGTTTTGCTGTTACACTATATAATATCAATTTGGCAACACCTTAAGAAATAGGTGATGTAATTAAATTTTAACAGTTGTTTAAGAAATGATCAGCTCTAATTTTGAAAGTTAAAAAAGGTGGAGGGGTTAATCAGAATGTATTGTAAATCAGCTTACATAAAAAAAAATGGCCCTACTGATAATGTCATGATCTCTGATGCAGGAGTTGCAATAGACAATTAATTGTGCAAGGTGTTACGTATGTTAAGTTAGTGAACTTACATTTACTGTATATATTTGGTATAGGGGAAATGGGGTATATACATAGTAATATTCATAATTTATTTTACAAGCAGACACAATTAATTTAAATTGTTAAATATGGTTATATGTGTTATGGACTACTTTATGTCATAATCTTTTAATATGAGTTCATTCTCAATGTTTTTTCATATGCAAATTCTGTGATTTTAGCTTGTGTTCTGTAGTCAATACTTTCCCTTAAGGTATATTCTCAAACTGATTCTTGTTAATTGTAAATACTATTTAAATATAAGTGTAGACAGATTCTGCAATATATTACCATAGTTCTTTTAAGTGAATAGTGATTAATTAATCATATGCATATGCAAATTAATTGATATTATAAATATCGAGTCTTTAATGTGATGTAATACCTTTTCATTAGTTTGTATTTTTATCATATACATTTAATTTAAGTATCTTGAAGTTCATATATTTATATGTATTAGTTGTATATTTGTATGTGTGCATAGTGATTCTCTTTAGTGTTGAGGATTTGTTTATCGGATGCAGCATTGTACTAGAAGTAATTTATGCCAAAGATTATTGTCCTGCATGGTACACATCTAATACTATTAAGCAATATGATTCATTAGTTAAAATTTAAGTTAAATTTCAAGATTATTTGGATAAAATGGAGTTGAATATGTTTAATCTGTTTATCTTATTCCATTATACACAATCAAAAACCACTAAAATATAATGAAAACCAAAAACAAACAGGATGAAGCACACCAGTATCCACAACAATGTGTTCATTAAGCGCTTTCGTTTTCTAAATAAAAACTTCCTCAGAATAGAGAAGAATTTCATTGTTTTAATCTTTTTCATCTCAAATTTGAATTGGTGTAACATTTTAAATTAAACTTTCCTTTAATTACATTATATTTTAGTAAGATTTTCTTTTTATTATTAAATTAAAAACTAGATTTATAGTGCAGTTTTATGACACACTAGTCGACTTTTTTAAAATCTTGCATAATTTTTTGCATTACATTATGAGCAATTTAAAATTCATATCCCTTAATATGAATGGCATCAATAGTGCTAACAAAAGATGGTCCATATTTAAAGAATTTAAATATAAACAAACCAAGTGTTATTCTTTTAAAAGAACCTAATTTACTAGAGAATGATATAAGTTTGTAGGTGGATACTAGTCTAGCTGCTCTTTTGGACCATTTTAAGACTAGCTAATTTTGCCACAGGTCCGAACCAAACCCTGTACGTTTGTGTTTGGGAAGCAAACACTTTAATCATTTTACCAACAGCCAACCCCCAAGAGAGAAGAGACGGGAAACAGTCATTTTATGGAAGAAGTCGGCAGTCATGACAAAAGTACAACATATTTTTTCAGACCTTAAAGGAATACTATCTCTAATTGTCTTAGAATTGCATAGACAAATATTCACTATTATAAATGCATATTGCTTTAAAGGGATTGGAGTTAGAATTGTTAAAAATTATTTAGAAATTATTTTATCTAAAATGAAAGGCAGTCTAATTTTAGCAAGTGACTTTAATTGCATATTAGATAGGAAAGACTCTACTGCTTGGAAAGAACAAAAATTTCATCTACTGTTACTTTACTTAAAAAATAGAAAAATTATATCTAAAAGTTATAATATTGTTTGCTGAAGAAAGATTCCTTGCTGTATACACATTACTCTTTTGTTTTTGGAATCCAAACAAGAATAGATAGAGGTGTGGCTTCAATAAAGCCAACATGGTCTGCTAAGACTGTGTGTGTCGTGTTGACACGCACATCGTAGCACACCATTTTGTATTCAGTAAGTGGCTCTACATGGTGCATAGAGCTGCACAAACACAGTCGATATCATGGCATGCTAATTACAGCATAAGCAGCTGAATTATATGCTAATTAACCAATCAAAGATGCTCAACAAGCTGTGAAGCAATTGTGTAGACTCAGTGTAGGTTTTTCATGTGAATTCCAAAACCTATTGGAATACAGCCATGGAAACCTCTGTACACAAAAACAATGCTAGGGACTGCAGTTGCTGTTATACATGTGTATCTGCAACAGGCCCAAGTCTATGCTGCTACTGCTGCTAATAGCTCTTGGCAAAGAAGGAGAAGGGTGTTTAGACCCCATTTAACTTTCCATGGTCTGCATGATATGGGAATTGTAGAGTGCTATCTGGGGATAGAGACACACTACAGGAAATCTGTAACCTTTGTCATTCACAACTGACAGCAAAGGCAAACTGAGATGAACCCATACCTGTGGAGATTAAGGTATGTGTAGAACTTAGAATATTAGCTTCAGGAACTTTTCAGAGGCCAGCAGGGGATATGTTGGGGGTGTCACAGGTATCAACATCCAGGATCTTACATCAATTTCTGAGTGCTATGCTACAACATGCCAGGGATTATATACAGTTTCCCCATACACTGGAAGATAGAGCGGCAACTATGCAGGAGTTCTACCCCAGAGTACACTTCCCTGAAGTCCTAGGTGCAGTAGACTGCGCGCACATTGAAATCAAAGCACCTCCTGGAGAACAGGGAAGGGTGTACACAAACAGAAAAGGCTTCCGATTTTTTTTTGTGGAGCTTTTTTCCCCTGGGCCTCCACTGCAAATGGGCTCACTACAGCCCAGTGGACCATCCTGGTAAACAAATGCAATTTAATTAACTGCCAGTCATGTGTAATGCTAAGGGAATCATCCTGAATGTGTATGCTGGCAACTCTGGCAGTAACCATGACTCACATATCTGGCACAATCCCTAACTCTATCACAGGATGTTATGTGATCCTATCTCGCCTACATTCTGAATGATGGGTTCGGAGCCGATCCCTCGGCTCCGACTCGGCACGCTTATGCCAAAGAGCGAAGTCTCTTATTGGCTGAGCTTACTATATCCTAGGATGCACCACTACCAGTCCCCCAGATCTCGTTTGCCGCTTCCCTGCGAAGACGTGGTCTCGAGCTGGCTGGGCTGAGTAGTTTTTATTAACTAACTTTTCTGTCAGTTTTTTGCTGTTTTTGCTCACAAAAGCTGTTTTAACGGCTATCGCTATCTTTGTGTACGATTTGGATTGAAAAATTGTTGTGTGTGATTGGGTTGAGTTTGTTTTCGGCCCCCCCTCCATCCAGGGCCTTCCCGGACTATCAACCGTTAATACTTTACAGGGTCTCTAGTAATTCTTAGTTGGTTTAGAGTTCCCTGTTCTTTTTACAGGAAGTGTTGCATTAAGCTATTACTGTAATCTTAGCTTTAATTATCAGTAAAATTTTACTTGTTTACTTTCCTGAAGTGACTAGATTTGTGTAACATCATGTCTCAAACCCCTAGGCCTTCGGGCTTTAAGAAATGTTCGAAATGCGGGTTTAAAATGTCTATCACAGACGATCATTCGCTCTGTGTATATTGTCTCGGGGCAAAGCACTTGCAGGAGTCATGCAGTGTATGTCACGCTTTTTCCTCAAGGGTCCTCCAGGAGAGGAAAAATAAATTGATTCTTAAGGGGTTAGTTAAACCTTCCTTTGAAGAAGCCTTGGCATCCTCTCCTGCTCCGGCCAAAAAGAAAAGGGCTTCGGTTCCGACCAGTCCGTCGGATCCGACTGCCAAGAAACTTAGGCAGGCCTCTCCTTCGGCTCCAAAGACTTCGGAGCCGAGGTTGGAACAGTCTGCCTCGATGCCACCAGTATCGACTCCTCTGGCTTCGGAGCCGATGGCTGGGGCATCGAGAGGCGGGTCACCTTCGTCGGCGCCGCTGCTCTCGGAGCTGACAAGGGTCGCCCGCTCAGACACTTCCTCCTCGGCGCCGAAGTCTACCTCGGCACCGATGGAATCTGCTGTGAGTATTCCCTCGGCGCCGATACTCATCGAAGCCCGAGCCGGTCCCCTAGCCCTTTGGGGCCAATGGAGAGGCCTTCTCGAACCCGTTCTGTTTCCTCTCGGTCTTCGAGGATGTCTGTAGCCAGCGGAGCCCCTAGGCCTGAGGTTACCCCCAGTGGGGGTTCCCCTCCTCCTGAGGGTTCTTCGGAGTTGTCTTCAGAGGAACCCCCAAGGAAGAGATCGTGCAAGAGGAAGCACGTGGACTCCCCCGAGTCTATTACATCAGACACTGATATGGATGATGCAGAGGGGTCCCCGAAGTCGTCCTCGGATGATGTCTCATTCGCAGACATCTTAGAGATCCTCAAACAACGAGGCGGCTGGATATCCAAACCCCCCTCTGCGGACGAGTCAGTGCTCCTCAAGGCCTTTGGAGCTCAGCCCTCCGCCTCCTGGGTGTCTCCGCCCTTCGACGAGCTTCTGGATTTAGTTTGTCGAAGGGCGTGGGAACATCCAGATACCGTGGAACCAGTCCCTTCTCGTCCAAATAAATTTTTGTCTGCTCCCCCCGAGAAGGAGTTCCTTACTAAAGGCGTGGCTGTAGATGCCATGGTGGTGGCATCTGCTACACAAAAGAACGTGGCAGAGGCTTCAACGTCCGTCCATCCTCCTAATAAGGAGTCTAGGAGTATGGACAGGCGGAAGCGCACCCTGACTTCAGCGGCCTTTACCTTAAGGTCTCTGAATTATTTGGCACATTTTACCAGGCTTCAGAGGGATCTGGTCAAGGAGTTGTCAGATTCCCTCTCGGGTAACCTACCTGAGCAACTAGCCCAGTCGGTTAGCTCTCAGTTGGCTATCCTTACGCCAATTTCTAACTCGTCCATGAGGCTCATTTCCTATGCGGCGAAGGTGCGGGTAGAGCCGCAGGCACAGGCGTGGCTCTACGTAGACAAGCCTGGCTCCGCTTGTGTCAGTTTGCGGAGGCCTTCAAATCTTCCTTCGCCGACGCTCCCTTTGATGGGTCCTCATTGTTTGGACCCAAGGTGAAAGACACCCTTACCCGCTGTGAGCAAGAGGGAAAAACTTTATCTGCCGTAGGTGCCCGTTATTCCACTCCCTTTCGGCCTTACTCCAAGGCTAAAGGAGGGGGAAAAATGTGGTTCCGTAAATCTCGACAGTTTTTCTCCCAACAGCAGGAAGATTCCCCGTCCAGAGGCAGAGGACGGGGAAATTTTTCAGGGAGACGCCGTCCCAGAGGCGGCAGAGGGCCCCGCAATTCTGGAGACCGCGAGTCCTTTCGTGGCTCTTCAGCCTCCCACACGTCATGAGGGATTGCCCGGCTGTGCTGCTCCGGAGCCAGTCGGGTGTCGTTTTGCCAAGCACCTAAAAGCCTGGGAGTCAATCACTCAGGACAGATGGGTGCTTCGGATCATTGCCGGAGGTTACACCATCCCATTCACATACTCACCCCCACCCCAAGAGAATCCCGGACCCACCACCCAGTCAAAGGGAAATAGCAGCCGCAGAAGCTTTAAAGCTGCTAGAAAGGAGTCATCCAACCGGTCCCCACAGACCAGATCGGATCAGGAAATTACTCCAGGTTCTTTTTAGTGCCAAAAAAGACAGGGGACCTGAGGCCAATATTGGATCTCAGCACACTGAACCAATCCGTCACGAAATCCAAATTCAATGGTCACGTTACAATCCATTCTCCCATTATTGGAGAAGGGTGTTTGGATGTGCTCCATAGACCTCAAGGACGCCTATTATCACATACCGATACATCAGGCGTCCAGAAGGTATCTGCGCTTCAGCCTGGGAGTCAGTCATTACCAATTTTGCGCTCTGCCCTTTGGTCTCACCACAGCCCCCAGGGTGTTCACCAAGTGTTTGGCAGTAGTGACGGCTCACCTGAGAAGTCTTGGATTCCAAGTGTTTCCCTATCTCGACGACTGGCTCCTGACTGCCACCACCAGGCATCTACTAATGGACAACCTCAAAGCCACCATCTCCCTGGGTGTTTCCCTGGGGATAACATTCAATTGGTCAAAGTCTGTCTTGCTGCCCTCTCACCGCATAAAGTTTATAGGAGCAGAGATAGACTCAAGATTGATGCGTCTTTCTTCCTGCCGAAAGGATCCGAACTTTACAGGGCCAAGTTCAAGCTCTGATCTCGAGATCCAAAGCCCCAGCCAGGATGGTTCTACAGGTTTTAGGCTCAATGTCTGCCACAGTTCTTTTAGTTCCTCTAGCAAGATTACACATGAGGATTCTTCAGTGGCTCTTGTCAACTCAATGGTCTTTTCAGGATCTTCCCCTCAATCATCACATCATGATTACGGAAATATGCAAAAGGGACCTGCGCTGGTGGCTTCAGACATCCAACTTGGATCAAGGGAAACCCTTTGTCCTCCCCCCTCCAGTGGTTACCCTGACGACAGATGCCTCCCAGATAGGGTGGGGGGGTATTGTCTGGGCAGGCTAGTTCAGGGCTCCTGGCTTCCAGACGAAGCTCTTCTCCACATCAACGTGTTGGAGATGAGGGCTGTACTTCTATCCCTACAGGCCTTACACAAGTTTCTTCCTCAGGGCATCATCGCCATCCACACAGACAACATGTCGGTGGTTTGGTATCTGAACAAACAAGGAGGGACCAGATCGTATCCCCTTTGCAGAGAGGCCATGAGAGTGTGGGAATGGGCTGTAGCTACCAACCGCTTCTTGGTAGCAACCCACATCCCGGGAAAGTCAAATGTATTGGCGGACAAATTAAGCAGGACAATTCTCTCTCCTCACGAATGGTCTCTAAACCGCACAGTAGCAGCCCAGGTTTTCAAGAGATGGGGACGCCGTGCTGCGACCTATTTGCAACTCCACAAAACACCAAGTGCCAAAGGTTCTTCTCCTTGATTCCACATCAGGAAGTACCAGCCATGGATGCTCTAGCACAACCTTGGCCAACAGGGCTACTTTATGCCTTTCCTCCAATTCCACTCCTTCCCAAAGTTATTCAAAAGCTTCTCAACTGGGGTCTTCAATGATTCTGATTGCCCCATACTGGCCTCGTCAGATATGGTTTCCTTACCTGAAAAAGCATGCAGTGGACGATCCGTGGACCTTAGACCTGATCCCGGATTTGCTAATCCATCAGTCGGGACATTGGCATCAGTCCTTCAATCTCTGAAATTGACAGCTTGGCTCCTCCACTTCCAACCTTAGTTAGAAGACACACACTAGACCTGGAAGTTGTTCGTGATTTTATCTTCGGCCCACAAACCCACCACTAACAAATTGTACCTCAGTAAGTGGAAGAGGTTTGCTATCTGGGCTCAACTCAAGGGCTTAGACCCTATCACTGCTCCTGTCCCAGAGGTTTTGAAATTCTTAACATCCCTGTTTAATCAGGGATCTTCTGTCTCAACTATTAAAGTCCAACTAGCTGCTATCTCTAAATTCCATGAATCCACGGATCCTCCTTTGATGAGCAGCAGACTATGCAAAATGTTCATTAAAGGTGCGAGTCTGTTAAGACCACCAGTTTTTCATCCTGCACCTCCGTGGGATCTTGATTTGGTGCTTCGCATTAACATCTCCCCCCTTTGAACCGGCTGCTACATGCGAATTAAAACATCTGTCTTGGAAAACGGCATTCTTAGTGGCTATTACTTCTGCAAGAAGAGTCTCAGAGCTTCAAGCCCTGTCTATTAAACCACCGTACTTGATTTTCCACAAGGATAGAGTATCGCTTAGGCCTAATCCATCCTTTGTCCCAAAGGTTTGTTCTAGTTTCTGTCTTCAACAGTCTCTAGAACTACCAGTTTTCTTTCCAAAATTCTCTAATGAAGCAGAATACACTCTCCATAAATTGGATGTTCACAGGCAATTATGCTTCTATTTAGACAGGACTCAGCAACTTCGTAAGTCAGACCAGTTGTTTGTGTCCTTCTCAGATAATAAATTGGGCCAAACCATCACAAAAGCTACAATCTCAAAATGGATCAGAGATTGCATAACTCAGGCCTATTCTTCTTGAATAAACATCTTACATCATCTATCAAAGCTCATTCTACCAGAGCTATGGCTACTTCTATAGCCTTTCATTCCAAGCTCGCTATATCGGAAATTTGTGCTATGGCTACTTGGTCCAACCCGCGCACTTTCATTTCCCACTATAAATTGGATGTGGCATCTAAAGGACGAGCATCATTTGGTTCCACGGTACTCAGGAGTGTTTTCCAGTGAGCCACCCAGGATTCAGGTGCTAGGGACGCTGTCCCATCATTCAGTATGTAGGCGTGATAGATCACATAACATCTTTTAGTTATGTACTCACCATAACTTCAGATGTTTGGGATCCATCTCGCCTACATTCCTGATACCCACCCTCCTTTCCCCTGCCTTGCAGATCAGAAGAGATTGAACGGTTTTGAGTTCAACTGTTTTTATCTTGTTTCATCTGACGATGTTATATAAGCAGGGTATGCGTGTGTGCATGTATGCGGACAAACTAGATCTGGGGGACTGGTAGTGGTGCATCCTGGGATATAGTAAGCTCAGCCAATAAGAGACTTCGCTCTTTGGCATAAGCGTGCCGAGTCGGAGCCGAGGGATCGGCTCCGAACCCATCATTCAGAATGTAGGCGAGATGGATCCCAAACATCTGAAGTTATGGTGAGTACATAACTAAAAGTTTTCCAGGGGTGATATCCTACATGGTGAATTACTGGGAGATGCAGAGTGTGCACTGGAGCCATGGCTGATGACACCCATCAGAAGTGCATGCACACCCACTGAAGAACACTATAATGAGGCAAATGTTCAAACAAGAAACATCGTAGAGTGTATGTCGGGGCTGCTGAAGTCATAATTCTGGTGCCAGGCTGCATCAGGGGAGCCCTGCAGTACAATCTCCATATCTGTGCTTAAATTTTAACTGCCTGTTCTACCCTTCACAATATTAATTCTGTGAAAACAGCTGCAGCAGGAGCACCAAGGGGAAAGGGCACACATCCCACCACCACTGGCAAGGTCACCACAGCCACACACAGTTAAGGAGTCAGAGGGGGGAACCACCAGCCACTGTGGGTGTAGGCAGATGTAGGTGTGTACAGCATGCCCTCTCCCTGGCCAAGAGGCAGTGGATAGCACACATGCTCACCACCTAAGGGGATAAAACCTGCATCCTATGCACATAAATACAGTAACGTTGATGACAGGCAATACTCACAACCATTACCTACCCATGTAATGGCTGTGTACTGCTAGCATCATGCAGACACAGTCCTGAAGTAAAACACTTGTAACTGCTGAACTATCAAGGTAAGTGTTGAACATGGAATATGACAATAAATGTCTAAGAACATAAATTAATAGCAGATTGTTGCATATTGTTACCTGCTGATATAACTACATACAAGGTGTGTGATATAAGGTTATTGCATTTGTAACATATCACAATCACACACAAACCGTTTAGTCCAAAACAAGGAGTGCCAATGGAGCAGTATATTGTTTACCATGGAAATACCAGAAATACTGCACAACTGCCGCAGCAAAACTCTTGAAATGCAACTTCTGCTGTGGCAACACACAAACAGTTCACAGGTTAGTGCTAGGCTAACTGCTCTTGTGGGCCATTTTAAGCCTAGCCAGATACCCTATGTTAGAATCAAACCCTGTACCCACCCTGTGTCTGTAAGATAAACACTTTAACCATTATTATGCAAACCTCTCTCCAAAGTAACAGCATTAACAAACATGTAGAGGTGAATACCTGGTCAACTACCCTGCAAGCCATTTTAAGCCTAGCCAGTAGGCCATGGTTAGAATCAAACCACGGTCTTTGTGTCTATAAGGTGAAGACCTTAACCATCTTGCCAAACCTAAATATTTAAAAATTTAACTCTGTACCTTGTAACTATGACGTAAACACCTTAACCATTATACTATATCCCCCACCCTCAAAACAATGGAAAAATGACAGTTCGTACAACCCAAGGAATAACACATAATGCACTTGTTATATATGCTTTCCACACAATTGTCACAAAATGTGTACACATTTACAACACAAAACTCAATTATATACAAGATTGCTAGTCACCTGTCACTGTGCCCAGCACTCCCCTGGGGGTATTGTTGGCCCATCTTAGAAGCATAACACCTCAGTGTAATTGACACTGTAAGTACTTTACACTTCCATGGAATAAGATAGAAGATTGTAAGGTAACCAGTTTTAACAATACCAGTTGTAATGACAGTTAATAAGTCTGCCTATCTGTGAAAGTCAGTGCAGGCCAAAAATACCTATGCCAAGAGTGAACTACAAGAAGTGCATACAGATAGCAGTTTTTATCTCCTGATCGAGTACTGAGAGATAGAATTAAGGAACACTATTACCACATAAGTAAAAGTGATATACTCAGTGCTTTGTCCAAACATATTGTAGATACTGATGCCTCTCATTTGTTTAAGTTTATGGTAACAGGATATATTCATGAAAACATAAGGAAAGGGGACATCAGAAATCAAACTGAACAGTTGGAAGCCAAATGGATACTTAAGACTACGAGGGGACTTTGGACATGGCCTAAATGACAGGATACCATTGAGACCGAAGCTTAAAGCCAGACCATTGAATAGGAAGTAATCTGGCATTTATTTATTTTGAATAATAACAATTGTTAAATATAAGTACATGTTTTTTATTCATTTTTATCATTTTAGGTATATTTACACATTTATGTAACTTTTTATTCCTTGTTGGATAATATTTATATATGAATACATTGTACAGAGCATTTTTAGTAATATGTCTTTAAGGAAGCAAAGTTTCTAGTCATGTGATCTTTTTAGTTAGTATATATAATGAGTAAAGAATTTTAGTTGTGAACTGCATCTTATGCAGCAGCTTTGCTACGAAAGCGCTTATGCTTTTACATTTTGAATATTAAAGACGGATTTATTTTGGAAGCCTTTGGTTGTCCTTGGATCCTTTTGTGTATTTTGTGTGCTTTGTGGCTTCTTAAGTGGACCCAAGTTCTGGTTTTGCTTGGTAGTTATTGGTTTTTGCTTTATTCAAGATTTGTTTTGCACTAACAAAACCGGAGAGATGGCTGAAGAACTAAATGACATTGTGGAACTTGACTACAATCCCTGAAGTAACATATTGGATGTGGAAAGCAGAACTCAGAAGTTTTTTTTGTATGTTAGATGGACATGTTAATCCTTTGTTCAATAGTACTGAGACAGGTAATGAAAACCCCAACATACCTATTGAGATTGTTTCTTTAAGAATGAAAGTTCATGCTATTGAGAACAATTTATTTAAAGTAAGAAGGAAACAGTACCAGAATTACCATCTAGAAGTCTGTTTGAAAGAAAATATTATTCCACATGGACTTAGAGTCCTAGTAATGCCTACACAGGGCAGTACTATACCAGATTTATTAGCCGAATGGCTAATGACTAATCTTGAATGTAGTTTCAGATATATGCAGCTCCTTATCAAGTACTCAAAATTTGAGATAGAACAACTTTCTAACAATATAAAAGAGCTATATAATGAACTACTTGACAATTATGACAATGCCTTAGTAGATAAATATATAATGGAAGTAATGGACTCTATTGCTGTATATGAACCTAGACCTAGCAGGATTAAAACTAAGAAGGTAATAAGAGACTGTGCTGACTTCACCAACTCTAATGTGTTTACTTGGCCTAGAACAGTTCATTATAATTCTAGTGCCATTAATTCTACTCAAGAAGCTGCTCTTGCTGTTAATATGAATGAATCTAGCTTAACGAGTGTTCCTGGTAACCATGGAGATGAACAGACATCACAGTTGGCCAATCCCATAGCTGTAGCGATGCCCATAATTGATTTAAGCACCAGGAAGAAGGTGATTCAAGTTACAGCAGAAGTGCACCATCCAGGTGAATCAGGGAGCACGGCAAATCATACTGTTGATGCACCAAACATTCCTAATGTATGTAGCAAGAATAATACTCCTTTTTCCCAAGGGAGATTAATGTTTCCTCTACCAATAAAGTCTCACACTGTAAACGAGCAGAGGTCCCGCTCATGAAGCAGAACGTGTATGAAGAGGAAACCCGAAGAGGGAGCTTCAGGGACACCAACACTGAAGAAGTTTTGGAACAAAATTTAGAAGGCTTAGTCTGGAATCTGTCCAGCTATACTTTATCTGCAGCTGAAGCTAGAGTCTTAAAGAAAGGACTTTCCTTTATTCCAACTCAGAAACAGGACTTTTCAGAGGTAATTTTGGACTTTAAAATGTTTGTCAGAAATGTTAAGTTAAATTTTAAAAATAACAGCAATGCATATGATAATATTTTTAAGAAACTTAGCACATATATTTCAAATCCACATCCTTTAGTAACAGCCTTTGAGAAACTGTCTTAATGATTTTTATAGAATGTATGCATCTAACTGTTCATCATAAGCATGGTATGAAGTATAATCTAACAAAATCTGAATATCAAGCATTGAATAGGTTACAGACTAATAGTCAATTAACCATCAGACCAGCCGATAAAGGTGGTCCAATTGTGTTGTTTGATACTGATAGATATAATAATGATATAACTATGCTTTCAGATACCTGTTTTTATATTAAAATAACTTCTAAACAAGTAGATCACATGATTATTAAGGTGACCAATATTTTTAAGACATTACTTAAGAATGATATGCAGTTGTTTAATTATTTATTTGTTAAGGAAGCTTTAGTACCTGTCATTCAAGGCCTGCCCAAATTACATAAAAATCCTGTACATCCCCTACTACGTTCTATTGTGGCAGGCAGAAATTGGTGCACTGAGCCTGCATCTATTTTCATAGAGAAACAAATTAGACTGGCTTTGAGTTTATGTCCACACATTTTAAGGGACACTCAACATTTTTTGAATGATTTGTTCTTGTTTATGAATGTATATAAGAAACAGGAACTTTTGTATTTAGTGACCTTAGATGTCTCTTCTCTCTTTACGGTCATTCCGAACAATGAAGGGCTTTCAAGTGTAAAGCAGTTTTTAGAGAGGTACACTGACTTTAACAGTAAGAAGATTGAGTTGACATGTATCCTACTTGAGTGTGTTTTGAACATTAATGTGTTTGCATTTGGTGACAGTTTTTACTGGCAAAAACACGGCGTAGCTATGGGCACATCATGTGCCAATAGTTACGCCAATGTGGCCATGGGAGTTTGGGACCAATGTCATATTATTAATGGACCCTATAGTAAACAAGTTGTTTTTCATCGTCGTTTTGAGGACGACATTTTTTGTTGTGGGAGGGTCCTCAAGAGGTCCTACATGATTTCATCAAGTACATCAGCAGTACCACATCATTTTTAAAATTTTCACACAAAATCTCAGTTGAGTCAGTGGAATTCTTAGATGTAAAAGTAATATGTGACATTAATGGTTATATTACAACAGAATTGTATAGAAAGCCCTGTCATTGTAACCACCTTTATACAAGGAAAGTATGCATCCCTCCCATGTATTCAAAAGTGCAGTCAGAAGTCAAGTTTATAGAGCTTCAAGGCTAAGTGTAAGTGACTCAGAATTTGTCAGGCAAACTAACTCTTTAATGGAATCTTTTACAGCTAGGGGTTATGCAAGTAATGACATTGCTGAGAATATTCAGCTAGTCTCTAGTGAAAGATCTAGTAGAGCTAAGCCCTATTTTGGTGAGCAGTATTCTGGTATTATACAAGCTGCATCCCAGAAGAATGACAAAGTAAAATTATGCTTATATTCCATTGTCATTAAACATTATAGGGATATAATCGAAAGACACTAGGATATTTTGACTACAGACAATGACATTGAAGCTATAGTAGATAAGAGACCAAGATATGTATACAGGAACATGAAATCCCTCAAAAGACATTTGTGTTTACCAAAAGGAATGTCTCCCAGTATAAGCCATGGATGTACTACAGCATGTGGGCATTGTCAAGCCTGCAAATATATTGATAGTACAGGAACATTCTATCATCCTGATAAAAGTAGGACATACAGCTTTGGCATTTGTGCAACGTGCAGCAGTATGCACGTGGTCTATCTAGCTCACTGTTCAGTATGTACAAAATTCTATGTTGGTAAAACTGATCGAGCACTGAGAGACAGAATTAAGTAACACTATTACCATATAAGTAAAAGTGATACACTCAGTGCTTTGTCCAAACATATTGTAGATACTGATGTCTCATTTGTTTAAGTTTATGGTAACAGGATGTATTCATGAAAACGTAAGGAAAGGGGACATCAGAAATCAAACTGAACAGCTGGAAGCCAAATGGATACTTAGACTATGAGGGGACTGTGGACTTGGCCTGAATGACAGGATACCATTGAGACCAAGCCTAAAGCCAGACCATTGAGTAGGAAGTAATCTGGCATTTATTTATTTTGAATAATAATTTTTAAATATAAGTACGTTTTTTATTTATTTTTATCATTTTAGGTATATTTACATATTTATGTAACTTTGTATTCCTTGTTGGATAATATTTATATATGAATACAATGTACAGAGCATTCTTAGTAATATGTCTTTAAGGAAGCAAAGTTTCTAGTCATGTGATCTTTTTAGTTAGTATATATAATGGAGTAAAGAATTTTAGTTGTGACATGCATCTGATAAAGTAGCTTTGCTATGAAAGCGCTTATGCTTTTACATTTTGTACATTAAAGACGGATTTATTTTGGAAGCCTTTGGTCGTCCTTGGATCCTTTTGCATATTTTTTGTGCTTTGTGGCTTCTTAAGTGGACCCAAGTTCTGGTTTTGCTTGGTGGTTGTTGGTTTTTAGTTTTTATCTCCTACTGCATATATATAAAAGTTGTCTGTGTAAGATATTAACAAATCTAGCATGCACTTTAAAAATGCAAGTATGTCTTAACAACATAAGAAGCCTTCTGTGCAGATAAATCAAAATGAATATCAATCATCTGTATTCTATGAATACACAAGTCCCCTCACCTTCATGTTCAATAGCTACACAGTTAACTTCTTATGGTGTAGATTCAGGCCTCTGAGAATGATGTAGATGCATAGAAGGTGTGAACTCATTAGAATTGTTGAATCCCAAACTTTTGGCTTTGTGTAGCAAATGTAAACATTGTGTAGGCATGTTATAGTCATACATAAATAACATTAAGAATTTACCTTATATGCCTTCAGTCAGGAACAACACTTCAGGATGTGCAAACAAAAATGTTGTTCTTACAGCCCTGGGAGACAGTCTTCATAGCAGATTTCAAAATAGTCTCTCTGAAGAGAGACAAACTACATCTTTTCTACATTTTCTTATCAAAACTGATCATGCAACTGTCCCCATCCCTCTTGATTTTCACCTCGGACTTCATGTGAACACCTTTCTATACATGATCCACCTGCTTCCAAGGGGTCTTGTTTCTGACCGAGGATGTTCCAAACCATCCCTAGCAACAACACACTCCTAGCCTGGAGGACGTAGACTAACAAAATTCCTTTTGTAGTAACTACATGCCTCGACTTCATGCAACATGTGCTATTTTCTCCTATTACACACTGTGCAGTTTAAGAAACAGCAATATTGTAGTTTTTGAAGCGGTATTTTTTTTCCAGCCCAGCATACAAATTATATTTTAACAGTCATATTATAGCATCATTAATAAACTGAAATTAATATACGTTTTAATAAGCTAGTCTTTTCTCATAACAGTTTCCTCTCTCTGACACTATCAGTGTCATACCATACATATAATTATATTTTGATTTTCTTTAATTTGATAAATACGCTTCATCTGTAGTGATTGAGTTTTCATTTATCAGGTACAAGTGGCATTTCTTGTGCAGGTGCGATTAAGGACTTTGTGATTACAGCCTTCAGAAAAGAAAATATTAAAACAATTAAAAGAATAATACCAATTTTTATACCTTGTAATATACTAGTTCCCAGGTTACCAAATACACTGCCCAACCATCTAAAAAGTATCCAATTTTAGATGTGC
Source organism: Protopterus annectens (assembly GCF_019279795.1). Lineage (NCBI taxonomy): Eukaryota > Metazoa > Chordata > Ceratodontiformes > Protopteridae > Protopterus > Protopterus annectens. The sequence continues at coordinate 6,707 of NW_025049142.1, read as the reverse complement.
TGTCCAGATCTTTGGCCCTTTGTTCCATGAAATTTTCCAGTTTTTCCTGTTCATCATGATAGTCACTAATATATGAACAGCAACGACTCCCTAGGAGGGCACATGACCCCCCTTTTGCAACAGGCATTATATCAAGTGCCATTCAATTCTGCAACACCACAGTTCGCATTTCAGTCATTTTTCGATTTGCCATCCTGATGTGATGTGAATTTTTATTGGCCACCTCCTGTAGAATTTGGGCAAGCATGGTTATTTCAAGCATTGCCCTATGCACTCCATACCCAGGATTAAAAATTGAAAATACTTGCTCTGCCCAGTGGATTGCTCACTTATTTGTCAGTCTGCCTGCTGGTGGGTGTTTGAAATGTTGAATAGCAGGAGTAATATAGCCTACAAAGCAACATCCAGACCAGTTTGTAGGATACCAGGGGTAGGCACGATCACCACAGATGTAGTAACGGTCACTTATCATGCCCATGCCATGCCCCCAGTCATAGCTTTTTAAGTGCAAAGAGTCTAACACACGTTCATGCCTGGTGTCATTACATTTGCTTTTTTCTACTGGTACAGTCCCATTTCTGGCATAACGTGTCTCCATTATGTGTGGTTGCAAGTTGAAGAGAAACAACCTTTAAAAATTAGTCAGATTACACCAGGTTAGATTAGTTTCACTAAGTTCCTTCTCAAATGTCACCTGTGATGCAAGAATTAGAATCATGGGAATCCCTGCCTTAGAATGTTGAGGTATATGCGAACATACACAACAATTTGTTACAGCGTACTGTCGAAGAACCAACAAGAAACCTATTTTCTCTCGACAGGTTATTAAAGGAAACAGCAACAAAAACAGAGCAAAAGTACCTGTTGTCATGGGATTCATTATGAGGTGCTGTTTTAGTTGAATTTTCTCCTTATACATTTCACTGGGCAAATGATTCGTCCTTCACACTTTGATCTTCTTTTGCCAGCAATGATGATTCGTCTGAAGCACATAACAGGTCTTCTTACAGTGGGATGAATGAATTCAGGTTGGTTGTCTTGCACAGTGGACTGCAGTCAGGGTGGTGAGGATTACAAAGTAAAGGGATTTTTACCTCGAGCTCTAACAGTTTTTTTTTTTGGAAGGTTTTCACGTAAACCCAGTCTCCTGGCTGCAGTTGTGGTAGGGCTGGTCAGGTGGTGAAGGAAGAGATACTGCTGTAAGAAATTAATATTTTCTTTTCATTATCCATTAGACTTGATCTTTTCATTTGACAAAGGAGGAGCAAATGGAAGAGCTATGGGTCTTCCCATTAATATCTCATAGGGTCTCAGTTTTTTTGTAGAATTCAAAGTGTCTCTGACCATTTAAATTTTGTTTAATACAAATCTTTGAGAAAAAATTTTTTAAAGGATCCTATTAACCCTCTCTACTAGTCCAGATAATTGCGGATGGTTGGGACAGTGAAGACTCAGCTTAAAAAAATGTTCATAGCTCCGTGGTCAGGGAATTGTTGATAGTACAAGGTATACCAAAATTACAGAATCTGCTTTGATCTATGCAGAAAATGTACAGTATGTTTTAGTAGTAATTTATATATTATGTACTTTAGTCATCTGGACAAAGTCCATCTGTACATTAACAAAAGGTTCACAAGGTGGTGGTAGCTGACATTGTATTTTAAACAATCGCACAGCTATTAAAATACTGAAGTATCAAAGAGGAGACATGAGTGGTATACCAACTGCAGGTAATTTGATTAAATAAAACTGCCTTACCTGCATGGGCTAGTAAAAGATATGCCCTTACCAGGTAAGGTAGCAAGGAGGCAGGTGTCACCAGTTGGCCGTCTGGATGTTGCCATACTCCATTAGAGCCACTTCTGAACTTCTCCCTGTGATGCCTTAGCTTGAAAACTGACACTTTTATCAAAATCAGACATGTCAGCATTATTAAAGTTTTACAATAGCGTTACATATGAAATATTACAATTCTATAATCTGCTTGGTGGCATAATCTGCCAAATTATCTATGCCCTTTTGATGGGCACGCAATGAAAAATTTTAACAGCAAAAAAAATATATATTTTTTTTTTGTCAAAACAAAATATTATTTTTGCAACCAAATCTTCGTCCTGATCAGGCACCATCCACAAATTTAATCTGGCATTGTGTATAGGAGTGTTCTTTAAGTCCTTTCTAGAAGAAAGCAGATAATTAGTCTCTCACACACACACACACACACACACACACACACACACACACACACACACACACACACACACACACACGTGCACTCAGAATCATGCTCTTTACCATCCTCAGCAATAGGTAACAAAGATGCAGAATTTAAAACAGAGCAGCATATCAGAGAAACAGATGGATCAGGAAAAGAAAAACTGCACATTCATATTTAGATGTGCAGTCAATAAGGGATGAGTAACATGAGTTTTATTTTAAGTAATAAAGATGATTCAGAGTGAGAAATAGCTACTGTAAGATCCTACTGTGAGATATTAAATGATCAAGATAACATACCTGAGGTAACCATAGCTGTAATTTTTTTGTTGACACTTTGTGTCCTTTTCCTGCAAGGATAGTCAGAAGATACAAGGTATCCTGTTGACATTGCTGAAACACAGATTCACCCGGAAATGTCACATTCCCCAAATCCTTTTTTAGAATTTAAGAAAATAATGAAGGAGATTTAGTATATCCTTGTGGTAACCATGTCCATGTATATTGCTGTCCCTGATAAGTGAAAGCAAACAGAAACTGACTGTCAGGGTGAATAGCTATAGAAAAGAATGCTGAACATAAATCTATCACAGAAAAGTAAAGTATAGTTGTGTACACTTACCATAAAAGTAGATGTTCGAGTGTATTCACTGTTGCAGTCATTACATTTGGGTTATCTGCTTGCAGGTAGCTCTCAGTCGGCCTGATTAACAAAGTCTTGGGCCCTGCGTTGGTTGCTGTCCCTTCATCCGTGACGTCAGGTTGTCAGGGGTATAAAACATGCAGCCGATGCCATTACATCAGTTTTTCTTGCCCCAGATGTCAGGTGCCCCCTAATGGGGAACAATTAAATATAAAAGTACAATGATATACCTCCAGCAAAAAAGCAAATACACCAAAAAGGCTTTTAAGCATAGTAAAGGAAAGTAGAGGTATAACCAAAAGAAGTTAGGGGGCTGGAGGGAAAGTAACCAGGACTGCAACAGTGAATACTCTTGAACATCTACATTTATGGTAAGTGTACACAACTGTACTATGTTCTTCATGTTTCACTGTTGCAGTCATTACATTTGGGTAGATTCCCAAAGCTATGGTTGGGAGGAGGAATTTGGACAGCATTAGGACCAGCTATAAGGCCCTGCAAGACTGCAGTGACAAAACCAGCTCTGAATTTAGAGAAAATTGGCAAATGATAATGCTTGGTGAAAGTATGTACAGAACTCCAGGTAGCAGCTTCTAGGATGTCCCTGGCAGGGACGCCTCTGAGAAAGGCTGTAGAGATGGATGCAGCCCTGGTGGAGTGAGTCTGATCCCCTGGGGAATAGGTTTTCCATGGTGCTTATAGCAGAAATGAATGCAATGGCCTATCCATTTAGAAATGGTTTGCTTTGAAATGGCCTTCCCCTCTGCCCATGCAGCAAATGCTACCAGCAGTTGTTCAGATTTCCTTTGAGGTTTAGTCCTGTTCAAGTAGAATCTGAGTTGTCTGTGCACATCTAAGGAATGCAGTATCCATTCCCCTTTGTTCTGTGGATTGGGAAAGAAGGTTGGCAAATGAATGGACTGATTAAGAGCCACACTGGATACCACCTTGGGCATGAAGGATGGATTGGTTCTGAGGGACGCCCTGTCCGCATGAAAGATGATGAAAGGCTCCACTGCCATAAGGGCCTGTAATTCAGATACCCTTCTAGCTGAAGTGATTGCTAAAAGGAAAGCTGTTTTCCAAGAAAGAAATTTTAAGTCTGCAGTAGCAGCTGTCTCGAAAGGAGGTAGAGTGAGTTTCTCCAAAACAAAGTTAAGGTCCCAGGCTGGGGTTGGAGCTCTCCTGGGTGGTCTCAAGGTTTTGGGCTCTCTGAGGAACTGCTTGAGCAGAAAATGAGAGAAGGGGGGTTCTGTGTTATAATGAGCTGAAATGGCTGAGGTGTGGATTTTAATGGAGGAAAAAGACAGGCCCTTGTGAAGCATCTCAGTTAAGTATTGTAAAATCTGAGGTAAATTGGGGGCTGCTGTGCTCAACCCTTGAAATTGGTTCCAGGCACAGAATCTTTTCCATTTTTCAGCATAGGATTTTGTAGTGCTAGGCCTCCTTGCCTCTAAAATGATATCCATCACAGGTTTACTGAGGGATAGTAAAGGAGAGATTATGTAATTAGCCAGGCTGCAAGGTTCAGTGTTAGAAGCTGAGGGTGCAGAATCTGTTTTTCCTGCTGACACAACAGGGAAGGAGTCTGAGGCAGATGCCATGGGGATAACCATGACACATTGCGCAGGAGGGGGTACCAGTGTTGGCGTGGCCAGTCTGGAGCAATTAAAATCATCCTTGGTTTGTCCTGTTTGATTTTTAGTAGTACTTTGGAGAGCAGAGGCAGAGGTGTAAAAGTCATAGACTGATAGATTTTTCAAGCTGAAGGACAGAGCATCCACTTTCCAGGCTTGTTTGTGGGGAGTCCTTGTGCAAAATTTGTCCAATTGGTAGTTCTGGGGAGAGGCAAACAGGTCTATATCTGGGCTCCCCCATTTGCTTGTCAACATGTTGAAAATCCTTGGTTCCAATTTCCACTGTGGTGGGTCCATGAGGTTTCTGCTTAGTCCGTCTGCCAGTGTATTTAACTTTCCTGGCAGGAATTGAGCTTGTAGGTGGACTTGGTAGCTCAAGGCTGTGTTCCACAATACCATGGCTAGTCTGCAGAGGGGGTAAGAATGTATACCCCCTGCTTGTTTATATACCACATAACAGTGGTGTTGTCCGTCTTTACCATTAGTTGTCTTGGAAGAATGTGGTCCTTGAAGGCTGTCAGAGCATTCTGTACAGCTAACATTTCTTTTTGATTGATATGCAGGTGCATTTGACATGGGTTCCATTTGCTCTGAATGCACTTCCCTGCCAGGTGAGCCCCCCATGCATAGTCTGATGCGCCTGTTGTTAGGGTTTGGGCGGCAGGGGGTGATGTGAAAGGTAGTCCCTTGTTTTGGTGGCAGGCCTCTGCCCACCAAAAGAACTTAGGTGTAGGCAAGGTATGATAGGAATCATTGCTTCTAGATCCTGAGAATTTTGATATCATAGGCTTTTTAGATACCACTGTAGTTTCTTCATATGCTGTCTTGCATACTGAATTAGAAGAATGCAGGAGGCCATGAACCCCAAGGCTTGCAGTATTTGTCTTGCAGATAGCAGGGTTTTTGTGGCCACTTGTTTGAAGTAGGTTGTCAAATGAATTTGTTTCTCTGGCGTGAGGTAAGCCATCTGGGAAGTTGTATTCAAGCTTGCTCCCAGGAATATAATTTATTGACAGGGTACCAGGTGTGATTTCTTTTCATTTATGGTGTAACCCAGACAAGTTAGAACCCTTTGTACAAAGGCCAGATGATTCAAAAGTATGTCCTGGCTTTCTGCCTGAATTAGACAATCTTCCAGGTATGGGTATATTTGAATATTTCTTTGCCTGCAAAATGCAATAACTGGAGCTAGGCACTTTGTGAATACCCTGGGTGCAGTAGATAAGCCAAAGGGCAGTGCAGAGAACTGATAGTGTGTGTAGCCTGCTTTGAACCATAAGTATCTTCTGCAGGATTTCCTGATTGGGATGTGCAGGTATGCTTCTTTTAAATCTAGTGTTGCCAACCAAGCATCTTTGCCTAGCATAGGAAGTAATTGGTGAAGAGTCAGCATCTTGAATTTTGGAATCTCCAAAAAGGTGTTTAGAGTAGACAGGTCCAGGATAGGACATCGTGAATTGTCTTTTCTGGGTAACAGGAAAAGTATCGAATAGAAACATTGTCCCTTTTCCTCTTCTGGTACCAGTTGAATAGCCCCCATGCTTAAGAGAGAAAGTACTTGTTTTTGGGCCTCTGCCCACTAATTTGGGGGTAGGTCCGGCCACCCGCTTGGTGTTGGCAATGTGTGGAAGTGAAATTTGTATCCCTGGGACACTATATTTAAAACCCATTTGTCCTGGGTAATGAGTTCCCAGTTCTTTTAAAAGGAAGTCATTGAGACAGTTTACCATAGGGGGGAGTCTTATTACTCCCAGATTTGGAAGTGGAGGCCCCCCACTACTTAGTCCTGTGTGTCCCCTGGGACTGAAACCTGGGGTTTTTGCTGTGTCTGGGTTTGGCTTGGGAAGACCTGGAAGGGGCTGGAAAGGACCAATTCTTAGAGGGCCTAGGAGGCTGAACTTGTAAGAAATCTTTCACAGTTTGCATAGATTTAGCTTTATCTTCCATCTTTTTAAGAACTTGCTCAGCCTTGGTGCCAAACAGGTGGTCCTGATTTAAGGGAGCATCCAACAATTTAGCTTTAACATGATCAGGCTAAGATTGCTCCTTAAGCCAAACATGCCTTCTGAGCACAAACCCAGTAACAGCGGCCCTGCAAGAGGCCTCTAATGAATCAAAACCACATTGCAAAGTATGTTTTCCAACTTGTTCAGCAGAATGCATTAAATCCTGTAACTACCAATCTAGGCCAACTTTTCTGTTTAAGAAAC
>NW_025049141.1:0-14407 GCF_019279795.1 Protopterus annectens | reverse complement strand
TTTGTTCCTAGTTCTACCCCTCATTTCACAGACGATTAACCTTAGCTGACCTGTTGTAACTTATGTGTGACTCCTTAACTGACCTCTTCTAATTTCTGTCTGACTCAGAAGAGACAGAGCTGTGGTCTCTTTTCAAGTTTTAGTATGCAGTTAAAAGCAGAATACAAGTAAAACACAGTGTAAAGAAAACAAATCACAGTATACAAAATAGAAAAAGCAATAAAGTAATACAAAACACAACAAATAAAAAGCAAACTAACCTTTCCCTCACAGCAAACTGTAGTAGAATCTGAGTGAGTCTTTCCAGTAAAGCTCTGAAATGTTTTATTTTACCCCTTAAATAGAAGGTTTAGTCCTAGCTCCACCCTCAGTTCACAGATGATTACCTTAGCTGACCTGTTGTAACTTATGTGTTACTCCTTAACTGACCTCTTCTAATTTCTGTCTGACTCACAAGAGACAGAGCTGTGGTCTCTTTTCAAGTTTTAGTATGCAGTTAAAAGCAGAATACAAGTAAAACACAGTGTAAAGAAAACAAATCACAGTATACAAAATAGAAAAAGGCAATAAAGTAATACAAAACACAACAAATAAAAAGCAAACTAACCTTTTCCTCACAGCAAACTGTAGTAGAATCTGAGTGAGCCTTTCCAGTAAAGCTCTGAAATGTTTTATTTTACCCTCAAAAAGAAGGTTTAGTTCCTAGCTCCACCCTCAGTTCACAGATGATTAACTTTAGCTGACCTGTTGTAACTTATGTGTTACTCCTTAACTGACCTCTTCTAATTTCTGTCTGACTCAGAAGAGACAGAGCTGTGGTCTCTTTTCAAGTTTTAGTGTGCAGTTAAAAGCAGAATACAAGTAAAACACAGTGTAAAGAAAACAAATCACAGTATACAAAATAGAAAAAGGCAATAAAGTAATACAAAACACAAATAAAAAGCAAACTAACCTTTTCCTCACAGCAAACTGTAGCAGAATCTGGGTGAGCCTTTCCAGTAAAGCTCTGAAATGTTTTATTTTACCCCTTAAATAGAAGGTTTAGTTCCTAGCTCCACCACCTCAGTTCACAGATGATTAACCTTAGCTGACCTTTTGCAACTTATGTGTTACTCCTTAACTGACCTCTTCTAATTTCTGTCTGACTTACAAGAGACAGAGCTGTGGTCTCTTTTCAAGTTTTAGTATGCAGTTAAAAGCAGAATACAAGTAAAACAGTGTAAAGAAAACAAATCACAGTATACAAAATAGAAAAAGGCAATAAAGTAATACTAAACACAACAAATAAAAAGCAAACTAACCTTTCCCTCACAGCAAAATGTAGTAGAATCTGAGTGAGCCTTTCCAGTAAACCTCTGAAATGTTTTATTTTACCCCTTAAATAGAAGGTTTAGTTCCTAGCTCTATCCCCTCATTTCACAGATGATTAACCTTAGCTGACCTGTTGTAACTTATGTGTGACTCCTTAACTGGCCTCTTCTAATTTCTGTCTGACTCAGAAGAGACAGAGCTGTGGTCTCTTTTCAAGTTTTAGTATGCAGTTAAAAGCAGAATACAAGTAAAACACAGTGTAAAGAAAACAAATCACAGTATACAAAATAGAAAAAGACAATAAAGTAATACAAAAACAACAAATAAAAAGCAAACTAACCTTTCCCTCACAGCAAACTGTAGTAGAATCTGGGTGAGTCTTTCCAGTAAAGCTCTGAAATGTTTTATTTTTCCCCTTAAATAGAAGGTTTAGTTCCTAGCTCCAACACCTCAGTTCACAGATGATTAACCTTAGCTGACCTTTTGCAACTTATGTGTTACTCCTTAACTGATCTCTTCTAATTTCTGTATGACTCAGAAGAGACAAAGCTGTGGTCTCTTTTCAAATTTTAGTATTCAGTTAAAAGAGAATACAGTGTAAAGAAAACAATTGACAGTATACAACATAGAGAAAGGCAATAAAGTAACACAGAACACAACCAATAAACAGCAAACTAACCTTTCAATTCAGCAAACTGTAGGAGAATCTGTGTGAGTCTTTCCAGTAAAGCTCTGAAATGTTTTTTTACTCCTTAAAATAGAAGGTTTAGTTTCTAGCTCCACCCCCTCAGTTCAAAGATGATTTGACTTAGCTGATCTGTTGTAACTTATGTGTTACTCCTTAACTGACCTCTTCTAATTTCTGTCTGACTCAGAAGAGACAGAGCTGTGGTCTCTTTTCAAGTTTTAGTGTGCAGTTTAAAGCAGAATAAAAATAAAACACAGTATAAAGAAAACAAATCACAGTATACAAAATAGAAAAAGGCAATAAAGTAATACAAAACACAACAAATAAAAAGCAAACAAACCTTTCCCTCACAGCAAACTGAAGTATAATCTGGGTGAGCCTTTCCACTAAAGCTCTGAAATGTTTTATCTACCCCTTAAATAGAAGATTTTGTTCCTAGTTCCACCCCCTCAGTTCACAGATGATTACCTTAGCTGACCTGTTGTAACTTATGTGTTACTCCTTAACTGACCTCTTCTAATTTCTGTCTGACTTACAAGAGACAGAGCTGTGGTCTTTTTTCAAGTTTTAGTATGCAGTTAAAAGCAGAATACAAGTAAAAAGTGTAAAGAAAACAAATCACAGTATACAAAATAGAAAAAGGCAATAAAGTAATACTAAGCACAACAAATAAAGAGCAAACTAACCTATCCCTCACAGCAAACTATAGTAGAATCTGGGTGAGTCTTTCCAGTAAACATCTGAAATGTTTTATTTTACCCCATAAATAGAAGGCTTGGTTCCTAGCTCTATCCCCTCATTTCACAGATGATTAACTTTAGCTGACCTGTTGTAACTTTTGTCTCACTCCTTAACTGACCTCTTCTAATTTCTGTCTGACTCACAAGAGACAGAGCTGTGGTCTCTTTTCAAGTTTTAGTATGCAGGTAAAAGAAGAATATTAGTAAAACACAGTGTAAATAAAACAAATCACAGTATACAAAATAGAAAAAGGCAATAAAGTAATACAAAACACAAAAAAAGCAAACTAACCTATCCCTCACAGCAAACTATAGTAGAATCTGGGTGAGTCTTTCCACTACATCTCTGAAATGTTTTATTTTACCCCTCAAATGAAAGTTTTAGTTCCTAGCTCCAACCCCTCAATTTACAGATGATTAACTTTAGCTGACCTGTTGCAACTTGTGTGTTACTCCTTAACTGACATCTTATAATTTCCATCTGACTCAGAAGAGACAGAGCTGTGGTCTCTCTTCAAGTTTTAGTGTGCAGTTAGAATCAGAATTCAAATAAAACACACTGTAAAGAATACAAATCACAGTATACAAAATAGAAAAAGCAATAAAGTAATACAAAATACAACAAATAAAAAGCAAACTAACCTTTCCCTCACAGAAAACTGTAGTAGAGTCTGGGTGAGTCTTTCCACTAAAGTTCTGAAATGTTTATTTTTACCCCTTAAATAGAAGGCTTTGTTCCTAGTTCCAACCCCTCAGTTCACAGATGATTACCTTAGCTGAGCTGTTGTAACTTATGTGTTACTCCTTTACTGATCTCTTCTAATTTCTGTCTGACTTACAAGAGACAGAGCTCTGGTCTCTTTTCAAGTTTTAGTATGCAGTTATAAGCAGAATACAAGTAAAACAGTGTAAAGAAAACAAATCACAGTATACAAAATAGAGAAAGGCAATAAAGTAATACTAAACACAACAAATAAAAAGCAAACTACCATTTCCCTCACAGCAAAATGTAGTAGACGCTGAGTGAGCCTTTCCAGTAAACCTCTGAAATGCTTTATTTTAATCCTTAAATAGAAGGTTTAGGTCCTAGTTCTACCCCCACATTTCACAGATGATTAACCTTAGCTGTCTTGTTGTAACTTATGTGCGACTCCTTAACTGGCCTATTCTAATTTCTGTCTGACTCAGAAGAGACAGAGCTGTGGTCTCTTTTCAAGTTTTAGTGCGCAGTTAAAAGCAGAATACAAGTAAAACACAGTGTAAAGAAAACAAATCACAGTATACAAAATAGAAAAAGCAATAAAGTAATACAAAACATAACAAATAAAAAGCAAACTAACCTTTCCCTCACAGCAAACTGTAGTAGAATCTGAGTGAGTCTTTCCACTAAAGCTCTGAAATGTTTTTTTACCCCTTAAATAGAATGCTTTGTTCCTGTTCCAACCCCTCAGTTCACAGATAATTACCTTAGCTGACCTGTTGTAACTTATGTGTTACTGCTTAACTGATCTCTTCTAGTTTCTATCTGTCTTACAAGAGACAGAGCTGTGGTCTCTTTTCAAGTTTTAGTATGCAGTTAAAAGCAGAATACAGGTAAAACACATTGTAAAGAAAACAAACTACCATATATAAAATAGAAAACGGAAATAAAGTAATACAAAACACAACAAAAAAAGGAAACTAACCTTTTCCTTACAGCAAACTGTAGTAGAATCTGAGTGAGCCTTTCCAGTAAAGCTCTGAAATGTTTTTTCACCCTCAAAAAGAAGGTTTAGTTGCTAGATCCACCCTCAGTTCACAGATGATTAACTTTAGCTGACCTGTTGAAACTTGTGTTAATCCTTAACTGACCTCTTCTAATTTCTGTCTGACTCAGAAGATACAGAGTTGTGGTTTCTTTTCAAGTTTTAGTGTGCAGTTAAAAGCAGAATACAAGTAAAACACAGTGTAAAGAAAACAAATCATAGTATACAAAATTGAAAAAGGCTATAAAAGAATAAAAACAACACAAATAAAAAGCAAACTAGCCTTTCCCTCACAGCAAACTATAGTAGAATCTGGGTGAGTCTTTCCACTAAAGCTCTGAAATATTTATTTTTACCGCTTAAATAGGCGTTGTTCCTATTTCCAACTTCTCAGTTCACAGATGATTAACTTACCTGACCTGTTGTAACTTATGTGTTACTCCTTAACTGACCTCTTCTACTTTCTGTCTGACTGACAAGAGACAGAGATGTGGTCTCTTTTCAAGTTTTAGTATGCAGGTAAAAGCAGAATACAAGTAAAAAGTGTAAAGAAAACAAATCACAGTATACAAAATAGAAAAAGGTAATAAAGTAATACTAAGCACAACAAATAAAGAGCAAACTAACCTTTCCCTCCCTCACAGCAAAATGTAGTAGAATCTGAGTAAGCCTTTCCAGTAAACATCTGAAATGTTTTATTTTACCCCATAAATAGAAGGTTTAGTTCCTAGCTCTATCCCCTCATTTCACAGATGATTAACTTTAGCTGACCTGTTGTAACTTTTGTGTGACTCCTTAACTGGCCTCTTCTAATTTCTGTCTGACTCACAAGAGACAGAGCTGTAGTCTGTTTTCAAGTTTTAGTAAGCAGGTAAAAGCAGAATACAAGTAAAAAGTGTAAAGAAAACAAATCACAGTATACAAAATAGAAAAAGGCAATAAAGTAATACTAAGCACAACAAATAAAGAGCAAACAAACCTTTCCCTCACAGCAAAATGTAGTATAATCTGAGTGAGCCTTTCCAGTAAACATCTGAAATGTTTTATTTTACCCCATAAATAGAAGGTTTAGTTCCTAGCTCTATCCCCTCATTTCACAGATGATTAACTTTAGCTGACCTGTTGTAACTTTTGTGTGACTCCTTAACTGACCTTTTCTAATTTCTGTCTGACTCACAAGAGACAGAGCTGTAGTCTGTTTTCAAGTTTTATTATGCAGTTAAAAGAAGAATACAAATAAAACAGTGTAAAGAAAACAAATCACAGTATTCAAAATAGAAAAAGTCAATAAAGTAATACAAAACACAAAAAAAGCAAACTAACCTATCCCTCACAGCAAACTATAGTAGAATCTGGGTGAGTCTTTCCACTACATCTCTGAAATGTTTTTTTACCCCTTAAATAGAAGGCTTTGTTCCTAGTTCCACCCCCCTCAATTCACAGATGATTACCTTAGCTGACCTGTTTTAACATGTGTTTCTCCTTAACTGACCACTTCTAACTTCTGTCTGACTCAGAAGAGACAGAGCTGTGGTCTATTTTCAAGTTTTAGTGTGCAGCTAAAAGGAGAAAACAAGTAAAACACAGTGTAAAGAAAACAAATCACAGTATATGAAATAGAAAAAGCAATAAAGTAATACAAAACACAACAAATAAAAGGCAAACTAACTTTTTCCTCATAGCAAACTGCAGTAGAATCTGAGTGAGTCTTTTCACTAAAGCTGTGAAATGTTCTTTTGTTCCTTAAATAGAATGCTTTGTTCCTAGTTCCAACCTGAGTTCACAGATGATTATCTTAGCTGACCTGTTGTAACTTATGTGTTATTCCTTAACTGACCACTTCTAACTTCTGTCTGACTCAGAAGAGACAGAGCTGTGGTCTCTTTTCAAGTTTTAGTGTGCAGTTAAAAGGAGAAAACAAGTAAAACACAGTGTAAAGAAAACAAACCACAGTATACAAAATAGAAAAACGTAATAAAGTAATACAAAACACAACAAATAAAAGGCAAACTAACCTTTTCCTCACAGCAAACTGTAGTAGAATCTGAATGAGCATTTCCAGTAAAGCTCTGAAATGTTTTATTTTACCCCTCAAAAAGAAGGTTTGGTTCCTAGCTCCACCCTCAGTTCACAGATGATTATCTTAGCTGACCTGTTGTAACTTATGTGTTACTGCTTAACTGACCTCTTCTAATTTCTGTCTGACTTACAAGAGACAGATCTGTGGTCTCTTTTCAAGTTTAAGTATGCAGCTAAAAACAGAATACAAGTAAAACTGTGTAAAGAAAACAAATCACAGTATACAAAATTGAAAAAGGCAATAAAGTAATACTAAACACAACAAATAAAAAGCAAACTATCCTTTCCCTTTCAGCAAAATGTAGTAGAATCTGAGTGAACCTTTCCAGTACCCCTGAAATGTTTTATTTTACCTTAAATAGAAGGTTTAGTTCCTAGCTCCACCCCCTCATTTCACAGATGATTAACCTTAGCTGACCTGTTGTAACTTTTGTGTGACTCCTTAACTGACCACTTCCAATTTCTGTCTGACTCACATGAGACAGAGCTGTGGTCTCTTTTCAAGTTTTATTATGCAGTTAAATGCAGAATACAAGTAAAACACAGTGCATAGAAAAGAAATCACAGTATACAAAAAAGAAAAAGGCAATAAAGTAATACAAAACACTGCAAATAAAAAGAAACTAACCTTTTCCTTACAGCAAACTGTAGTAGAATCTGAGTGGGCCTTTCTAGTAAAGCTTTGAAATCTTTTATTTTACCCCTTAAAGAGAAAGTTTAGTTTATAGTGCTTCCCTCAGTTCACAGATGATTAACTTTAGCTGACTTGTTGCAACTTGTGTGTTACTCCTTAACTGACATCTTATAATTTCCATCTGACTCAGAAGAGACAGAGCTGTGGTCTCTCTTCAAGTTTTAGTGTGCAGTTAGAATCAGAATACAAATAAAACACACTGTAAAGAATACAAATCACAGTATACAAAATAGAAAAAGCAATAAAGTAATACTCAACACAACAAATAAAAAGCAAGCTACCCTTTCCCTCACAGCAAAATGTAGTAGATGCTGAGTGAGCCTTTTCAGTAAACCTCTGAAATGCTTTATTTTAATCCTTAAATAGAAGGTTTAGCTCCTAGTTCTACCCTCACATTTCACAGATGATTAACCTTAGCTGTCCTGTTGTAACTTATGTGTGACTCCTTAACTGGCCTCTTCTAATTTCAGTCTGACTCAGAAGAGACAGAGCTGTGGTCTCTTTTCAAGTTTTAGTGCGCAGTTAAAAGCAGAATACAAGTAAAACACAGTGTAAAGAAAACAAATCACAGTATACAAAATAGAAAAAGCAATAAAGTAATACAAAACACAACAAATAAAAAGCAAACTAACCTTTACCTCACAGCAAACTGTAGTAGAATCTGGGTGAGTCTTTCCACTAAAGCTGTGAAATGTTTTTTTACCCCTTAAATAGAATGCTTTGTTCCTAGTTCCAACCCCTCAGTTCACAGATAATTACCTTAGCTGACCTGTTGTAACTTATGTGTTACTGCTTAACTGATCTCTTCTAGTTTCTATCTGTCTTACAAGAGACAGAGCTGTGGTCTCTTTTCAAGTTTTAGTATGCAGTTAAAAGCAGAATACAGGTAAAACACATTGTAAAGAAAACAAAACGCCATATATAAAATAGAAAAAGGTAATAAAGTAATACAAAACACAACAAATAAAAAGCAAACTAACCTTTTCCTCACAGCAAACTGTAGTAGAATCTGAGTGAGCCTTTCCAGTAAAGCTCTGAAATGTTTTTTTCACCCTCAAAAAGAAGGTTTAGTTGCTAGCTCCACCCTCAGTTCACAGATGATTAACTTTAGCTGACCTGTTGAAACTTGTGTTACTCCTTAACTGACCTCTTCGTATTTCTGTCTGACTCCGAAGATATAGAGTTGTGGTTTCTTTTCAAGTTTTAGTGTGCAGTTAAAAGCAGAATACAAGTAAAACACAGTGTAAAGAAAACAAATCATAGTATACAAAATTGAAAAAGGCAATAAAAGAATAAAAAACAACACAAATAAAAAGCAAACTAACCTTTCCCTCACAGCAAACTATAGTAGAATCTGGGAGAGCCTTTCCACTAAAGCTCTGAAATATTTATTTTTACCACTTAAATAGGCATTGTTCCTAGTTCCAACTGCTCAGTTCACAGATGATTAACTTACCTGACCTGTTGTAACTTATGTGTTCCTCCTTAACTGACCTCTTCTACTTTCTGTCTGACCTACAAGAGACAGAGCTGTGGTCTCTTTTCAATTTTTAGTATGCAGGTAAAAGCAGAATACAAGTAAAAAGTGTAAAGAAAACAAATCACAGTATACAAAATAGAAAAAGGCAATAAAGTAATACTAAGTGCAACAAATAAAGAGCAAACTAACCTTTCCCTCACAGCAAACTATAGTAGAATCTGGGTGAGTCTTTCCAGTAAACATCTGAAATGTTTTATTTTACCCCATAAATAGAAGGTTTGGTTCCTAGCTCTATCCTCTCATTTCACAGATGATTAACTTTAGCTGACCTGTTGTAACTTTTGTGTGACTCCTTAACTGACCTCTTCGTATTTCTGTCTGACTACGAAGATATAGAGTTGTGGTTTCTTTTCAAGTTTTAGTGTGCAGTTAAAAGCAGAATACAAGTAAAACACAGTGTAAAGAAAACAAATCACAGTATTCAAAATAGAAAAAGTCAATAAAGAAAGACAAAACACAAAAAAGCAAACTAACCTATCACTCACAGCAAACTATAGTAGAATCTGGGTGAGTCGTTACCCTACATCTCTGAAATGTTTTTTTACCCCTTAAATAGAAGGCTTTGTTCCTAGTTCCACCCCCTCAATTCACAGATGATTACCTTAGCTGACCTGTTTTAACATGTGTTTCTCCTTAAGTGACCACTTCTAACTTCTGTCTGACTCAGAAGAGACATAGCTGTGGTCTCTTTTCAAGTTTTAGTGTGCAGTTAAAAGGAGAAAACAAGTAAAACACAGTGTAAAGAAAACAAATCACAGTATACGAAATAGAAAAAGCAATAAAGTAATACAAAACACAACAAATAAAAAGCAAACTAACCTTTCCCTCACAGAAAACTGTAGTAGAGTCTGGGTGAGTCTTTCCACTAAAGTTCTGAAATGTTTTTTTACCCCTTAAATAGAAGGCTTTGTTCCTAGTTCCAACCCCTCAGTTCACAGATGATTACCTTAGCTGACCTGTTGTAACTTATGTGTTACTCCTTTACTGATCTCTTCTAATTTCTGTCTGACTTACAAGAGACAGAGCTCTGGTCTCTTTTCAAGTTTTAGTATGCAGTTATAAGCAGAATACAAGTAAAACAGTGTAAAGAAAACAAATCACAGTATACAAAATAGAGAAAGGCAATAAAGTAATACTAAACACAACAAATAAAAAGCAAACTAACCTTTTCCTCACAGCAAACTGTAGTAGAATCTGAGTGAGCCTTTCCAGTAAAGCTATGAAATGTTTTATTTTACCCCATAAATAGAAGGTTTACATCCTAGCTCTACCCACTCAGTTCACAGATTATCAACCTTAGCTGTCCTGTTGTAACTTATGTGTTACTACTTAACTGACCTCTTCTAATTTCTGTCTGACTCAGAAGAGACAGAGCTGTGGTCTCTTTTCAAGTTTTAGTGCGCAGTTAAAAGCAGAATACAAGTAAAACACAGTGTAAAGAAAACAAATCACAGTATACAAAATAGAAAAAGGCAATAAAGTAATACAAACACAACAAATAAAAAGCAAACTAACCTTTCCCTCACAGCAAACTGTAGTAGAATCTGAGTGAGTCTTTCCACTAAAGCTCTGAAATGTTTTATTTTACGCGTTAAATAGAATGCTTTGTTCCTGTTCCAACCCCTCAGTACACAGATAATTACCATAGCTGACCTGTTGTAACTTATGTGTTACTGCTTAACTGATCTCTTCTAGTTTCTATCTGTCTTACAAGAGACAGAGCTGTGGTCTCTTTTCAAGTTTTAGTATGCAGTTAAAAGCAGAATACAGGTAAAACACATTGTAAAGAAAACAAACTACCATATATAAAATAGAAAACGGAAATAAAGTAATACAAAACACAACAAAAAAAGGAAACTAACCTTTTCCTTACAGCAAACTGTAGTAGAATCTGAGTGAGCCTTTCCAGTAAAGCTCTGAAATGTTTTTTTCACCCTCAAAAAGAAGGTTTAGTTGCTAGATCCACCCTCAGTTCACAGATGATTAACTTTAGCTGACCTGTTGAAACTTGTGTTAATCCTTAACTGACCTCTTCTAATTTCTGTCTGACTCAGAAGATACAGAGTTGTGGTTTCTTTTCAAGTTTTAGTGTGCAGTTAAAAGCAGAATACAAGTAAAACACAGTGTAAAGAAAACAAATCATAGTATACAAAATTGAAAGAGGCTATAAAGTAACACAAAACACAGCAAATACAAAGCAATCTAACCTTTCCCTCACAGCACACTATAGTAAAATCTGGGTGAGTCTTTCCACTAAAGCTCTGAAATGTTTATTTTTACCGCTTAAATAGAAGGTTTTGTTCCTATTTCCAACTTCTCAGTTCACAGATGATTAACTTACCTGACCTGTTGTAACTTATGTGTTACTCCTTAACTGACCTCTTCTACTTTCTGTCTGACTGACAAGAGACAGAGATGTGGTCTCTTTTCAAGTTTTAGTATGCAGGTAAAAGCAGAATACAAGTAAAAAGTGTAAAGAAAACAAATCACAGTATGCAAAATAGAAAAAGGTAATAAAGTAATACTAAACACAACAAATAAAAAGCAAACTAACCTTTCCCTCACAGCAAAATGTAGTAGAATCTGAGTGAGCCTTTCCAGTAAACCTCTGAAACGTTTTATTTAAACTTTTAAATAGTAAGTTTAGTTCCTAGCTCCACCCACTCATTTCACAGATAATTAACTTTAGCTGACCTGTTGTACCTTATGTGTGACTCCTTAACTGGCCTCTTCTAATTTCTGTCTGACTCAGAAGAGACAGAGCTGTGGTCTCTTTTCAAGTTTTAGTGTGCAGTTAAAAGCAGAATACAAGTAAAACACAGTGTAAAGAAAACAAATCACAGTATACAAAATAGAAAAAGGCAATAAAGTAATACAAAACACAACAAATAAAAAGCAAACTAACCTTTCCCTCACAGCAAACTGTAGTAGAATCTGGGTGAGTCTTTCCACTAAAGCTCTGAAATGTTTTTTTTACCCTTAAATAGAAGGCTTTGTTCCTAGTTCCACCCCCTCAGTTCACAGATGATTACCTTAGCTGACCTGTTGTAACTTATGTGTTACTCCTTAACTGACCTCTTCTAATTTCTGTCTGACTTACAAGAGACAGAGCTGTGGTCTCTTTTCAAGTTTTAGTATGCAGTTAAAAGCAGAATACAAGTAAAACACAGTGTAAAGAAAACAAATCACAGTATACAAAATAGAAAAAGGCAATAAAGTAATACAAAACACAACAAATAAAAAGCAAACTAACCTTTCCCTCACAGCAAACTGTAGTAGAATCTGAGTGAGTCTTTCCAGTAAAGCTCTGAAATGTTTTTTTCTCCTTAAAATAGAAGGTTTAGTTTCTAGCTCCACTCCCACTGTTCACAGATGATTTACTTAGCTGACCTGTTGAAACTTATGTGTGATTCCTTAACTGACCTCTTCTAATTTCTGCCTGACTCAGAAGAGACAGAGTTGTGGTCTCTTTTCAAGTTTTAGTAGGCAGTTAAAAGCAGAATACAAGTAAAACACAGTATAGAAAAACAAATCAAAGTATACAGAATAGAAAAAGGCAATAAAGTAATACAAAACAACACAAATAAAAAGCAAACTAAACTTTCCCTCACAGACAACTGTTGTAGAATCTGAGTGAACCTTTCCAGTAAAGCTCGGATATGTTTATTTTAACACTTAAATAGAAGGTTTTCTTCCTAGCTCCAACTCCCTATGGTTCACAGATGATTAACCTTAGCTGACCTGTTCTAACTTATGTTTGACTCCTTAACCGAACTCTTCTCATTTCTGTCTGATTCGCAAGAGACAGACTGTGGACTCTTTTCAAGTTTTGGTATGCAGGTAAAAGCAGAATACAGGTGAAACAGTGTAAAGAAAACAAATCACAGTATACAAAATAGAAAAAGGCAATAAAGTAATACTAAACACAACAAATAAAAAGCAAACTAACCTTTCCCTCACAGCAAAATGTAGTAGAATCTGAGTGAGCCTTTCCAGTAAACCTCTAAAATGTTTTATTTTACCCCTGAAAAGAAGGTTTAGTTCTTAGCTCCACCCCTCTATTCACAGATGACTAACTTTAGCTGACCTGTTGTAACATTTGTGTAGCTCCTTAACTGACCTCTTCTAATTTCTGTCTGACTCACAAGAGACAGAGCTGTGGTCTCTTTTCAAGTTTTAGTATGCAGTTAAAAGCAGAATACAAGTAAAACAGTGTAAAGAAAACAAATTACAGTATACAAAATATAAAAAGGCAATAAAGTAATACAAAACACAACAAATAAATGCAAACTAACCTTTCCCTCACAGCAAACTGTAGTAGAATCTCAGTGAACCTCTCCAGTAAAGCTCTGAAATGTTTTACTTTACCCCTTAAATAGAAGGTTTAGTTCCTAGCTCCACCCCTCAGTTCACAGATGATTAACCTTAGCTGACCTGTTGTAACTTATGTGTTACTCCTTAACTGACCTCTTCTAATTTCTGTCTGACTCACAAGAGACAGAGCTGTGGTCTCTTTTCAAGTTTTAGTATGCAGTTAAAAGCAGAATACAAGTAAAACACAGTGTAAAGAAAACAAATCACAGTATACAAAATAGAAAAAGGCAATAAAGTAATACAAAACACAACAAATAAAAAGCAAACTAACCTTTCCCTCACAGCAAACTGTAGTAGAATCTGAGTGAGCCTTTCCAGTAAAGCTCTGAAATGTTTTATTTTACCCCTTAAATAGAAGGTTTAGTTCCTAGCTCCACCCCTCAGTTCACAGATGATTAACCTTAGCTGACCTGTTGTAACTTATGTGTTACTCCTTAACTGACCTCTTCTAATTTCTGTCTGACTCAGAAGAGACAGAGCTGTGGTCTCTTTTCAAGTTTTAGTGTGCAGTTAAAAGCAGAATACAAGTAAAACACAGTGTAAAGAAAACAAATCACAGTATACAAAATAGAAAAAGGCAATAAAGTAATACAAAACACAACAAATAAAAAGCAAACTAACCTTTCCCTCACAGCAAACTGTAGTAGAATCTGGGTGAGTCTTTCCACTAAAGCTCTGAAATGTTTTTTTTACCCCTTAAATAGAAGGCTTTGTTCTTAGTTCCATGCCCTCAGTTCACAGATGATTACCTTAGCTGACCTGTTGTAACTTATGTGTTACTCCTTAACTGACCTCTTCTAATTTCTGTCTGACTTACAAGAGACAGAGCTGTGGTCTCTTTTCAAGTTTTAGTATGCAGTTAAAAGCAGAATACAAGTAAAACACAGTGTAAAGAAAACAAACCACAGTATACAAAATAGAAAAAGGCAACAAAGTAATACAAAACACAACAAATAAAATCAAACTAACCTCTTCCTCACAGCAAACTGTAGTAGAATCTGAGTGAGCCTTTCCAGTAAAGCTCTGAAATGTTTTATTTTACCCCTCAAAAAGAAGGTTTAGTTCCTAGCTCCACCCCTCAGTTCACAGATGATTAACTTTAGCTGACCTGTTGTAACTTATGTGTTACTCCTTAACTGACCTCTTCTAATTTCTGTCTGACTCAGAAGAGACAGAGCTGTGGTCTCTTTTCAAGTTTTAGTATGCAGTTAAAAGCAGAATACAAGTAAAACACAG
>NW_025049140.1:0-9292 GCF_019279795.1 Protopterus annectens | reverse complement strand
AAAAAAAAAATTACAAAACATATACAACTAATCAGAAAAGGATTACAAAACATATACAAAAAGTTCCAACAGGATTACAAAACATGTACAACAAATCATAGCAGGATTACAAAACATATACAACTAATCAGAACATGATTACAAAACATACCCAACTAATCAGAACATGATTACAAAACATATACAACTATTCAGAGCAGGATTACAAAACATATACAAATAATCAGAGCAGAATAACAAAACATATACAACTAATCAGAACATGATTACAAAACATATACAAATAATCAGAGCAGGATTACAAAACATATACAAAAAAATCACAGAAGGATTACAACACATATATAACTAATCAGAGCATGATTGCAAAGCATATGCAACTAATCAAAGCAGGATTACAAAATATCTACAACAACTCAGAACAGGATTACAAAACATATGCAAGATTAAGACTTTGTCCTAATGTTGAATCAACTTGTATATACAACTAGTCAGAATAAATACAACAAATAAGAGCAGGATTACAAAATATACACAACTAATGAGACCAGGATTATAAAACATATACAAATAACGAGAACATGATTACAAAACATATATAACTAATCAGAGCAGGATTACAAAACATATACACTATTAGAAGTTTGTCTTGATGTTGAACCAACATGTATATACAACCTTATATACTCTACCTAATTAATCAAAACATATACAATTAACATACAAAAACATTTTAAAGAGCTAGATTGCAAAACATACACAACTAATCAGAATATGATTACTGAAAACATTATAATGCAAACAATCAGTGCAGGATTATAAACATATACAAAAAATCAGAGCATTATTATAAACATATGCAACTAATCAGAATATGATTACAAAGTAAATATATTAATCAGAGCAGGATTACAAATATATATATACAAAAAATCTGAACAGGATTACAAAACATATACAACTAACCAGAGCAGTATTATAAAACATAAACAAATAATCAGAACATGATTACAAAACATATACAACTAATCAGAAATGATTACAACACATATACAAAAAGTCAAAACAGGATTACAAAACATATACAACAAATCACAGCAGGATTACAAAACATATACAACTAATCAGAACATGATTATAAAACATGTACAACTAATCAGAACATGATTACGAAACATATACAACTATTCAGAGCAGAATTACAAAACATATACAAATAATCAGAGCAGAATAACAAAACATATACAACTAATCAGAACATGATTACAAAACATATGCAAATAATCAGAGCAGGATTACAAAACACATACAAAAAATCACAGAAGGATTACACCACATATATAACTAATTAGAGCATGATTGCAAAGCATATGCAACTAATCAAAGCAGGATTACAAAATATCTACAACAACTCAGAACAGGATTACAAAACATATGCAAGATTAGGACTTTGTCTTAATGTTGAATCAACTTGTATATACAACTAGTCAGAATAAATACAACAAATAAGAGCAGGATTACAAAACATACACAACTAATGAGACCAGGATTATAAAACATATACAAATAATCAGAACATGATTACAAAACATATATAACTAATCAGAGCAGGATTACAAAACATATACACTATTAGAAGTTTGTCTTGATGTTGAACCAACTTGTATATACAACTAATTAGAGCATATACAAAAAAACAGAGCAAGATTGCAAAACATACACAACTAATCAGAATATGATTACAAAACATATGCAAATAATCAGTGCAGGATTAAAAACATATACAAAAAAATCAGAGCATTATTACAAAACATATGCAACTAATCAGATCATGATTACAAAGTATATACCATTAATCAGAGCAGGATTACAAAACATTTACAAAAAATCTGAACAAGATTACAAAACATATACAACTAACCAGAGCAGTATTATAAAACATATACAAATAATCAGAACATGATTACAAAACATATACAACTAATCAGAAATTATTACAACACATATACAAAAAGTCACAACAGAATTACAAAACATATACAACAAATCACAGTAGGATTACAAAACATATACAACTAATCAGAACATGATTACAAAACATATGCAACAAAATCACAGCAAAATTACAAAACATATACAACTAATCATAACATGATTATGAAAGATACACAACTAATCAGAACATGATTACAAAACATATACAACTATTCAGAGCAGAATTACAAAACATATACAAAGAATCAGAGCAGAATTACAAATTATATACAACAAATCAGAACAGGATTACAAAACATATACATTATTAGGACATTGTCTTGATGTTGAATCAACTTGTATATACAACTAATCAGAACAAATACAACAAATCAAAGCAGGACTATAAAACATAAACAACTAATCAGAACATGATTAAAAAAGATATACAAATAATCAGAGCAGGAATACAAAACATATACAAAAAATCAGAGCAGGATTACAAAACATAGAACTAATCAGTACATTATTTCAAGATATATACAGCTAATCAGAGCAGGATTACAAAACATATACAAAAAAATCAGAACAGGATTATAAAACATATACAATTAATCGGAGCAGAATTACAAAACATATACAACTAAGCAGAACATGATTACAAAACATATACAAATAATCAGAGCAGGATTACAAAACATATACAAAAAAATCACAGAAGGATTACAAAACATATATAACTAATCAGAGCATGATTGCAAAGCATATGTAACTAATAAGAGCAGGATTACAAAATCATATACAAATAATCAGATGATGATTACAAATCATACACAAAAAATCAGAGCAAGATTACAAAACATATACAACTAATCAGAACATTATTAAAAGCATATACCACTGATAAGAGCAGGATCACAAAACATATACAAAATAATCAGTACAGGACTACAAAATGTATACAATTAACGACACCAGGATTATAAAAAATATACAAATAATCAGAACATTATTACAAAACATATACAACTAATCAGAGCAGGATAACAAAACATATACAACTAATGAGAACATGATTACAAAACATATACAACTAATAAGAGTAGGATTATATGTATAATAATCAAAGCAGGATTACAAAATATATACAACAAATCAGAACAGGATTACAAAACATATACATTATTAGGACTTTGTCTTAATGTTGAATCAACTTGTATATACAACTAATCAGAACAAATACAACAAATCCGAGCAGGATTACAAAACATAAACAACAAATCAGAAAATGATTACAATACAAATAATCAGAGCAGGATTACAAAACATATAAAAAATCAGAGCAGGATTACAAAATATACAACTAATCAAAACATTATGACAAAGCATATACCACTAATCAGAGCAGGATTGCAAAACATATACAAACAAATCAGAACAGGGTTACAAAACATATACAAATAATCAGAGCAGAATTACAAAACATATACATCAAATCAGAACCTGATTACAAAACATATACAACTAACGAGACCAGGATTACAAAGCATATACAAATAATCAGAACATGATTACAAAACATATACAACTAATCAGAGCAGTATTACAAAACATATACACTATTAGGACTTTGTCTTGATGTTGAACTAACTTGTATATGCATCTAATCAGAACATATACAAAAAAATCAGAGCAGGATTACAAAACATGCACAACTAATCAGAACATGATTACAAATCATATACAACTATTCAGAACAGGATTACAAAACATATACACTATTAAGACTTTGTCTTGATGTTGAATCAACTTGTATATACAACTAATCAGAACATGTACAACAAATGAGAGCTGGATTACAAACCATACACAAGTAATCAGAACATGATTACAAAACATATACAAATAATCAGACCAGGATTACAAATCATACACAAAAAATCAGAGCAGGATTACAAAACATATATAACTAATCAGAACATGATTGCAAAGCATATACCACTATTCAGAGGTGGATTACAAAACATATACAAAAAATCAGAACAGAATTACAACATATATACAAATAATCAGACCAGGCTTACAAAACATATACGACAAATCAGAACAGGATTACAAGACATATACAACTAATCAGAATATGATTATAAAACATATACAACTAATCAGAACATGATTACAAAACATATGCAATAAAATCACAGCAAAATTACAAAATATATACAACTAATCAGAACATGATTACAAAACATATGCAATAAAATCACAGCAAAATTACAAAATATATACAACTAATCAGAACATGATTATGAAATATACATAACTAATTAGAACATGATTACAAAACATATACAACTAATCAGAGCAGGATTACAAAACATATGCAAATAATCAGAGCAGGATTACAAAACATACACAACAAATCAGAACAGGATTACAAAACATATACATTATTAGGACTTTGTCCTGATGTTGAATCAACTTGTATATACAACTAATCAGAACAAATACAACAAAGCAGAGCAGCATTACAAAACATACACAACTAATCAGAACATTACTACAAAACATATACAAATGATCAAAGTAGGATTACAAAACATATTCAAAAAGTCAGACCAGGATTACAAAACATATACAGCAAATCATAACATGATTACAAAGCATATGCCACTAATCAGAACATGATTACAAAACATATAGAAAAAAATCAGAACAGGATTACAAAACATATACAACTACCAAGACCAGGATTATAAAACATATACAAATAACCAGAACATGATTACAAAACATATACAACTTAATCAGAGCAAGATTCCAAAACATACACATTATTAGGACTTTGTCTTGATGTTGAATCAACTTGTATATACATCTAATCAGCACATATACAACAAATCAGAGCAGGACTACAAACCATACACAACTAATCAGAACATGATTAAAAACATATACAAATAATCAGAATAGGATTATAAAACATCTACAAAAAATCAGAGCAGGATTACAAACCATATACAACTAATCAGAACATGATTACAAAACATATACAACTGATTAGATTAGATTAGATTAGATTAGATTAGATTAGATTAGATTAGATTAGATTAGTACTAGGCTAACTGCTCTTATGGGCCATTTGAAGCCTAGCCAGTTACCCTATGTTAGAATCAAACCTGCACCTTGTTTCTTTAAGGTAAGCAATTTAACCATTATGTCATCCTTCCACCCAACTAACGAGACCAGGATTATAAAACATATACAAATAATCAGAAGATGATTACAAAACATATACAACTAATCAGAGCAGGATTACAAAACATATACACTATTAGGAGTTTGTCTTGATGTAGAACCAACTTGTATATACAACTAATTAGAGCATATACAAAAAATCAGAGCAGGATTACAAAACATACACAACTAATCAGAACATGATTACAAAACATATACAAATAAACAGACCAGGATTACAAAGCATATACCACTAATCAGAGGAGGATTACAAAACATATACAACAAAATCAGAGCAGGATTAAAAAACATATATGACAAATCAGAACAAGATTACAAAACATATACAACTAACCAGAATAATATTATAAAATATATACAAATATTCAGAACATGATTATCAAACATATACAACTAATCAGAGCAGGATTACAAAACATATACAAAAAATCAGAACAGGATTACAAAGCATATACCACTAATCAGAGGAGGATTACAAAACATATACAAAAAATCAGAGCAGGATTAAAAAACATATACAACAAATCAGAAAAAGATTACAAAACATATACAAAAAATCAGAGCAGTATTATAAAATATATACAAATAATCAGAACATGATTATCAAATATATACAACTAATCAGAGCAGGATTATAAAACATATAAAAAAATAGAACAGGATTACAAAACATACAACAAATCAGAACTTGATTACAAAACATATACAAATAATCAGTGCAGGATTACAAAACATATACAACAAAATAAGAGCAGGATTACAAAACATATACAAGTAATCAGATCACATTTGCAAAGCATATACCACTAACCAGAGAAAGATTACAAAACATATACAAAAAATCAGAACAGAATGACAAAACATATACAAAAGATTAGAGCAGGATTAGAAAACATATACAACAAATCAGAACAGGATTACAAAACATATACACCTAATGAGAACAGGATGATAAAACATATACAAATAATAAGAAAATGATTGTAAAACATATACAACTGATCAGAGCAGGATTACAAAACAAATACAAAAAATCAGAACATGATTACAAAACAGATACAACTAACCAGAGCATTATTAAGTATAAAACATATACAAATAATCAGAAAAGAATTACAAAACATATACAACAAATCAAAGCAGGATTACAAAACATATAAAACTAATCAGTACATGATTACAAAACAAACACAACTAATTAGAACATGATTACAAAACATATGCAACAAAATCAGAGCAAAATTACAAAACATATACAACTAATCAAAACATGATTATGAAACATACACTACTAATCAGAACAGGATTACAAAACATATACAACTAACCAGAGCAGTATTATAAAACATATACAAATAATCAAAACAGGATTACAAAACATGCACAACTAATCAGTACATGACTGCAAAACATATACAAATAATCAGAGGAGGATTACAAAACATATACAAAAATACACAGAAGGATTACAAACATATATAACTAATCAGAGCATGATTACAAAGCATATTCAACTAATTAGAGCAGGATTAGAAAACATATACAAATAATCAGAGCAGGATTATAAAACATATACAAATAATAAGAACATGATTCCAAAGCATATACAACTAATCAGAGCAGCATTACAAAATATCTACAACAACTCGGGACAGGATTACAAAACATATACATTATTAGGACGTTGTCTTAATGTTGAATCAACTTGTATATACAACTAATCAGAATAAATACAACAAATCAGAGCAGGGTAAAAAAACATACACAACTAATCAGAACATGATCACAAAACATATGCACATAATCAAACCAGGATTACAAATCATACACAAAAAATCAGAGTAGGATTACAAAACATATACAACTAATCAGAGCAGGGTTAAAAAACATATGCAACTAACGAGACCAGGATGATAAAACATATAGAAATAATCAGAACATGATTATAAAACATATGCATCTAATCAGATAAGGATTACAAAACATATACAAAAAGTCAGAACAGGATTACAAGACAGATACAACTAACCAGAGCAGTATTATAAAACATATACAGATAATCAGACCCGGATTACAAAAAATATACAACAAATCACAGCAGGATTACAAAACGTTTACAACTAATCAGTACATGATTACAAAACATAAACAACTAATCAGAACATGATTAAAAAACATATACAACTACTCAGAGCAGGATTAAAAAAACATATATAAATAATCAGAGAAGAATTGCAAA
Organism: Protopterus annectens; assembly: GCF_019279795.1. NCBI lineage: Eukaryota > Metazoa > Chordata > Ceratodontiformes > Protopteridae > Protopterus > Protopterus annectens. The sequence goes on along the minus strand of NW_025049140.1, from coordinate 1,821 downwards.
ACATATACAACAAATCAGAACAGGATTACAAAACATATACATTATTTGGATATTGTCTTGATGTTGAATCAACTTGTATATACATCTAATAAGAACAAATACAACAAATCAAAGCAGGATTATAAAACATAAAGAAGTAATTAGAACATGATTAGAAAAGATATAAAAATAATCAGAGTAGGAACACAAAACATATACAAAAATCAGAGCAGGTTTACAAAACATAGAACTAATCAGAACATTATTACAAATCATATACAACTAATCAAAGCAGGATTACAAAGCATATACAAAAAAATCAGAACAGGATTATAAAACATATACAAATAATCAGAGCAGAATTACAAAACATATACAACTAATCAGAACATGATTAGAAAACATATACAAATAATGAGAAGAGGATTACAAAACATATAGAAAAAATCACAGAAGGATTACAAATTATATATAACTTATCAGAGCATGATTCCAAAGTATATACCACTAATCAGACCAGTATTACTTAACATAAAATCAATAAGAACAGGATTACAAAACAAATACAAATATCAGAGCAGGATTACAAATAGTATACAACAAATCAGAACAGGTTTACAAAACATATACAAGCAATCAGAGCAGGATTATAAAACATATACAAATAATCAGAACATGATTGCAAAGCATATACAACTAATCAGAGCAGGATTACAAAATATATACACTATTAGGAGTCTGTCTACAACTCAGGACAGTATTACAAAAACATATGCATTATTAGGACTTTGTCTTAATGTTGAATAAACTTGTATATACAACTAATCGGAATAAATACAACTAATCAGAACATGATCACAAAACATATACCACTAATTAGAGCAGGATTACAAAACATATACAAAAAATCAGAACAGGATTACAAAACATATACACCTAACGAGACCAGGATTATAAAACATATACAAATAATCAGAACATGATTACAAAACATATACAACTAATCAGAGCAGGATTACAAAATATATACACTATTAGGAGTCTGTCTTGATGTTGAACCAACTTGTATATACAACTAATTAGACCATATACAAAAAGTCATATACAAAAAATCAGAGCAGGATTACAAAACATATACAACTAATCAGAACATGATTACAAAACATATACAACTGATTAGATTAGGTTATCTTAGATTAGATTAAATTAGATTAGATTAGATTACATTAGTACTAGGCTAACTGCTCTTATGGGCCATTTGAAGCCTAGCCAGTTACCCCATGTGAGAATCAAACCTGCACCTTGTTTCTTTAAGGTAAGCAATTTAACCATTACGTCATCCTTCCACCCAATTAACGAGACCAGGATTATAAAACATATACAAATAATCAGAAGATGATTACAAAACATATACAACTAATCAGAGCAGGATTACAAAACATAAAAAAATCTGAACAGGTAACAAAATATACAAAAATAATCAGAGCAGGATTGCAAAGCATATACAACTAATCAGAATATTATTACAAAGAATATACCACTAATTAGAGCAGAATTACAAAACATATACCAATAATCGGAGCAGAATTACAAAATATATGCAACAAATCAGAAAAGGATTACAAAACATATACAACTAACGAGACCAGGATTACAAAACATATACAAATAATCAGAACATGATTACAAAATAAATAAAACTAAGAGCTGGATTACAAAACATATACACTATTAGGACTTTGTCTTGATGTTGAACCAACTTGTATATACAAATATTCAGAACTTATACAAATAATCAGAGAAGGATTGCAAAGCATACACTACTAATCAAAACATGATTAC
>NW_025049139.1:0-24552 GCF_019279795.1 Protopterus annectens | reverse complement strand
GATTCCACTTTGAAAATATTAGAACCAAAGATTCAAAAACACGAATCGGACAATTCAAATAGATACTCTCCCAGGCTCTGATAACCTAGCCCTTTGGTACATTCACCTTTGTAAAGACTTCATCTCCCACCCTCTCACTCACATATACAGTATCTGCTTAACTAATAAGATTATGCCTCAAATATCAAAAACAGCTATAGCTAGTCATATTCCAAAATGAACCAAGCCAACTACTGCTTCACAATACTGGCCTGTCTCAATACTTCCCACTTTAGGTAAAATATTAGAAAAAAATATCTAAAACCAAATTACTACTTATTTAAATCAATACCATCTTATATCCAAGAAGCAACACAGATTCTGATCTGGACGCAGCACCTTAACAACTCTGTACTCCTTCACAGATAACATACTATCCAGTATAGACAAAGGTAACCTGCCAAGAGCTGTCTTCATTGACCTCACAAAAGCCTTTGATCTAACTGACCATAACTTACTATTTGACAAACTAACTGAAAAAGGCATTAGTAACAGTGCAAAACCTTGGTTTGTACAGTTCCTTACCAATAGATCCTTCAAGTTGAAAGGGGCACCTCCACCTCTGCAACAGCTCCTCCTATGAAAGGAGTCCCCCAGGGTTCCACTTGAGGCCCTCTGCTGTTTTCTATATTTTTCATCAAACTTCCATCAGATCACCCTCAGATACCTCTAGTTCTTTATGCAGATGACATGATCATCTGCAAGTCAAACAGACCCCTCTCTTTTATTCAAACTCATTTCCAAGATGATCTGCAAACCCTCAACCAGTGGCTAATAGGCCAGAAAATTATACTCAGTCCCTCAAAAACAAAAGCAATGCTATTTGGAACAAAGCAAAAAATAGCCAAAGCACCAAGCTTCCTTAGTATTAAATATGTTAATAATACCACCATAGACATTACCACATCCTTCAATTACCCTGGCATTTGGCTAGACCAATCTGTTAACTTTCAACTACACATTCAAAACACATGCAAAAAGCTCAACCCAGTACTGTTTTGGGCAGACTATCACCTTTTCAATCCAAGCCAGCCAAAACTGCCATAGGCAAAGGAATGTTCTTATCTCAGTTTGAATATGGACTACCCGTAATAGCTGCAGCCTCAAAGAAAAATGGCATCACTTTGCAAAACATCTTCATTAAAGTCTGCCAGTTTATCACTAACTCCCTCAATTAAAGAACACCACTGCCTAACTTTTACCAAAGCCAAATGGCTCCCAATACATTTGAGAGCCAACCTGTTACTAGGATCACTAATTCTTAAAGCCCTTTCTTCTGAGACATCTTCCCCTCTCACTCATAAACTCTTCACAAAAACCTCTACATATAATCTCAGAGGTATTCCTCAATTTCAGTCAGCCCTACTAATTCTAAAAACTAAGCTTCATTACACTGACCATGGATTCTTCATCCTAGCACCTAAACTTTGGGACTTCATTCCTCTCTCAGTCAGAGATGTCCAGAAGTACTTGAACTTCACACAACAGCTCAAGGAACACCTCTTTGCTCAAACAAAGTGCACTCATAGAGGTCATATTATGTGAACCGGTCATCTCTCTTATACCCTTTTATCCCTAATTTATCCTTTCTTATCTCTTGTCATCCCCTCACATACTGCCTCTCATTCATTCTACCTCCCTCTTCTCTTCACATCTCTCACTTCCTCTCCTTTTTATTACTATTCCCTCTGCATGCCTATATTACCATTTCTCTGTCTTCTTCCCATGGTATCCTTTCCTGTTACTGTTCACACTCACCTCTTCTTAAAGGCTTCATAACTCTCTAAACAATGACATGCTGCTGTCCTTGTAGCATAAACCATTTCATTCATTATGGCTATATCTTATCCAAAAAGCTGTGTGAAACATGGTTCTATTTTTCCATCCATGTTTTGACATTATGAATTGTTTCTTGAGCTAAATGTTGTAGTATATACTTCCATCTGTAAATATATATATGTTTTGGTATAACCTTGCATCAGTAAATATATTTTGTTCATTTCTTATGTGATCCTACTCACGCAGGCTGTTCCTGCAAATGGTCCATTGAGATCAATGCACTACCCCAGTAAACAAATATTAAATAAAATACGTCAGTCTTTTGGATGCCAATAAAAGACAAGTCCATTCTACATCTTAGTGGCTTAAATTAGTAAGCAGTAAAGGAAAAGTTCTGAATGGCATGTGGATAGACAGATCTCCTTGCCTTGTCAGCGAGACCACCATGATGCCTACTTTAACATAAAATTACCAAGGAATATAGGAAGTCTCACTTTGTCTTGGTGGAACCAGTTACTACTGATTTAGAAACATGTTCCTTGTTCTCATCATAGCCACCAGGGTCTTCACTAAGCACATGATAGTGGTAGCAACAAACCAGTGGTAGTCAGATTTTCCCATGCTGAGACAGTGGGCTCCTTGCTGCTCCTATCAGATTATTCAGTCAGCTGGCATAGTAGTCAATATCCCCAAGTTACAACTTACTGCAACCCAGCAGGTCTTTGTGGAGGTGTACCTTGGATATGTAGGCAGCAAAATATTTGTACTGGAGGACAAAGTATGTGTCTGGCAATCCACCTTCAACTGCTTCTTTCCATCCCAGTATAACTTGGCAAAAGAGATCTTCAAGATTTTAGGCTATACACTGTTCAGATCATGCACCAATAACAAACAAGATAAAAATGCAGGATAATGAAGTACAAATCAGATACTGGTGCTTCTCCCTACCTGTTAAAGAGAAGAATTTAAGGAATGGGTGGTGGAAATTATTCGAGAGTTATTAGGGAAGATAGAAAGTTATTTAGTGAGTTGTGAGGTGATAGTTATTGCTAGTGAGTTGGATAAAAACAGGGTAGAAATAAATGAAGGACATATGGTAAAGAAATAACAATAATTGTTTATTGTGGATGACAAAGGTTAAAGTATTGCATAATAAAGGAGTTCTCACAGAAGAGACACAAATGCAGTGCTAAAAGGAATATAAAGGAGTATCTGGATAATATGCATGAGTTTAGAAAGATTGCTGTTAAGCAGCTGCTTTTTAATAATATCTCCAGAGCACAGAAACTTTTATCACAATGACTTAGGCAACAGAAAGTAGAAAAGGTTGCTGCTAAACTTAGGTAGCCTATAACAAGAAAAATAACCAAAGCTCCATTAGAGGTATTAGAGATATTTCAGAAATTATATGAAAATTTGTATAAAACAGAGTAATGTGGAAATCAAGAAAAAGCACAAGTGGAAGTATTTATGGAAGACTTAGGTATGCAAGGTTAAAGGTAGATAAGACTCAACAATTAAAAGTTAAGACAGGATGAGATGAAATAAAATCACTGCTGTATAATCAATCTGCAGGGATGTCTTCAGGAATAGATGTTATTCCTGTGGAAGTTTGAAAGCTAGGAGGGAAGAAAGTGATAAAGATCTGGAAGATGTTGTTTAACAGTATTTTAAAAGGAGGGGAAGCACCAACTTCCTGGTAGAAAGCTGTGGTGGCTGTAATAGTTGAAGACATTAAAGACAGATCAGATCCAGCTTCATATTGGGCAATTTCAATTTTAAATCATGATTGTAAAGGGTTTATGTGTATAATAGCTAAAAAAGAATGGCAAAGGTGTTGACAAAATTGATAGATATAGATCAATGTGGCTTTGTGGTGGGGAGCTAAACATTTGACAACATTAATAGAACAATGATGATCCAGAGGGAAGCAGAATCTAAGAAAATATTACTGTTGTTGGTGGGTCTGTCGCTCGTCTGGTCAGGATAAAATATACAAACAGTTGTGAATTTGGTTCAAGTAGCTTTATTAGATACAAGTACATCAGGATTGAGGCTTAGTAGCTTAAACTTAAATAAATTTATAAACAGACTGACTACTGCACTCATACGTGTTAACACTCTGGCTGTTTACTCAAACTGGCACTGCTGCATGCACGTGCTCTCTGTTTATACACACATGCCTTCACTTTGAAATGCTTCTTAAAGTCACAACACATGCTCTGTCCTATATCCTCCCTCTTTGAGAAATAAGTCATGCACAGCAATAATGACAATATGTGTATTTTACACTAGGTCTGGAAATATGACCTGATTGTGTGACATAAAAATTAGGACTGGGTTTAGGAACAGGGACTGTCTTTAATGAATGTTCAACTTCAGGGACATCTGAGACATCATCAGGAATGGGAATACGTGCTGAGACATGTCCTTCAACATGAACGTCGTCTGAATTGCTCTGAGATCTAGAGTCCGTATCACAGGTACATGCCGTGATATTGATTCAGACACCGGAAAAGATGCCTGTGATTTCTCCTGTATTCTATACCCTCAGATTCTACTAAATAAGATCTTAGCTCGGCACATATACCTCTCACTTGGCCAATTCGATCAAAACCTTTCACTGTTTGCATCCTCACTATCTTTCCTTCTTTCAGTGGATGAAGAAATCTTCTCATTTTATCATAGTTGGACTTCTGGAATGAACGCTTTTTGAATAGTTGGGCTTTGATTGTCCTGGTGTTTTTAGCATTAGGCACCAACAAACTGGAACTGATAGGAAAGGTTGTTTTTTTTGCGTAGACAGAAGTCTCTGAGCAGGTGAGCCAAGTAAATTGTCACAGGGTATATTTCTGAGATTAAGCAAATTCAAGAATACATCGGTATTGTCACGCTTTGACCAATCTAGTAATTGATTTGTACTTTGTACTGCACGTTCAGCTAGGCTGTTTGACTGTGGATAGTCAGAACTACTGGTAACATGGATAAAGTCCTTCTCTTTTGCAAATTTCTGCAATAGCTGACTGGTAAACTGGCACCATTGTCAGAAATAACTTTGTGTGGACTACCATGGGCTGACAAATGACATTTCAACTTAGTAATGACAGTACTGGATGTTAGGTTGGGTAGCAGATCGATCTTGAACCAGTTCAAATAAGAGTCTACCTACACTAAGTAATTTGACTATTCCACTGGAATATGTCAGTGGCTAACAAGGTAGTTCGGGGATCTGGCTTAGCTGAAGTGGCTATCTTTACAAATGCAGTTTAGTACTTTTGCATACTGAACAAGATGAAAGTACTTTATTGATATCTTTTGACAGAGAAGGCCAAAATACTAGTCCTCTCGCCCTTCTTTTGGTAGCTTCAAAACCTGGATAGCCACAATGCAAAATTTGGATGTACTCATGTTGTAAGGAATTAGGAATGACAAATTTAGGACCTTTGAAAATTATACCATCTTCCATCAACATCTCATCTCTGTAAGAAAAATAAGGTTGCACTTCTGTTGGTACACAAGATTACTTTGACAGCCATCCAGCATTGATTAAGTGGTTGAGCTTTTGCAAATTGGATCAGTCTTTTGATCTCTTAGCTCGTTAAGTCTTGTGGTAGAAAAATTACGCACTTCCATGACATCGAAGTCAAAATTCTTGGTATCAAGCTTTTCTGTGGTATTTCTGGGCAATTTGCATTAGGTATCAGCCAGATAAAGAAGTTTGTTTTTTGTATAGACCATTTTGAAGTTGTACTTTTGTAATCTGAGCATCATTCTTTGTAGTCTTGCTGAAGCTGTTTGCATAGGCTTTTTTAAAATAGTGACTAGAGGTTGATGTTCAGTCTCAATCTGGATAGCTCGGACATAAATATAATCATGGAACTTCGAACATGCAAACACAGTTGCCAAAAGTTCCTTCTCGATCTGAGCATACTGCATCTCAGTTTAGGTAAGAGTTCTAGATGCATAGACCATGGGTCTGCCCTCTTGAAGACTAACTGCACCAAGAATGAAATTTGAAGCATCACAGGAAAGAATTACTGGTTTGCGGACATCATAGTACCTTAACGTTGGTGGACCGGCAATCAAATGCTTTCTGGTGTTGCTCCAACCATGACCAGGTAACATTTTGTGTGTCAGCTCTCTCAAGGGTGCTGATAATTCACGGAAATCAGGTATAAACTTGCCAAATAGTTAACCATGCCAAGGAAATGCTGTAAGGCTTGGACATTGTCTGGCTGGCATCTCAAAATGGCTGTTTGTTTGGAAGGATCTGGTCAAAAGCCTGAACTGGTAAATAAATGACTGACATAAGTAACTTCTGGTAGCCTGAATTTACAATTCAGAGGATTGAGCTTTAGATGCACTTCATGTGCTCTTTCCAGAACTTTACTGAGGTTTCTGTCATGCCCAGCTTCACCATTGCCTCCAACTAGTAAATCATCTATTATTATAGCACATGGATAGCCTGAAAAGATTTGTTCCATTGCACACTGAAAGAATTCACTGGCAGAATTTATTCCAAAAGGCATTGTTAGAAATCTGTATCTACTAAATGGCATACTGAATGTAGTCAGTAGTGAAGATTTCCGATCAAGCATTACTTGCCAAAAGGAACTCTTCACATCTAAGACAGAAAAAACAGTGGCATTTGTCATGAGGGTAGCAACTTCCTCCACTGTAAGCATAGGATGGTGGGGTCTGTTTGATGCTTTAAGTCTCTTGGGTCAATACATATTCTGATTTTATCTGAGCTTTTCTTATGAGCGACTACTGTGGAAGACACCCATTCAGTTGGTTCTGTAACTGGACAAATCACACCTTGCTGCACCATTTTATCTAACTGGACTTTGATTCTGTCCTGCATAGCTATCAGAACTCTTCTCGCTGGTCTGACCACTGGACTGACCTCTGGGTCTAATTTCATGGAGTACACAACTGGCAGTTTACCTAACTTGCCTTCAAAAATATCAGCATACTCTGTGAAAATAGCATCAGTGAAACTGGAACTAGGACATGTGCTTATGTGATGGACTTCTTTGGTAAAAGAAAGCAGTTTCATTTTTAAACTGTCTCTCAGACCTAATAATAACTGTATAGGTCTTTTGACTACATAAAATTGCAAGCTGTAACTGTTCCCAGCTGAATAGCATGAAAGCACTACTGAGTCTTTGGTTTGAATCGCTTCACTCCATAAGCAACAAGCTTCGCACAATTGGCCAAATTAAATTGCTCACCAGCACTTACTCCAGCAAATGTTTCTGCTGATTGCATTTTGAACCAGTGTCCACTTTGAGCTCTGTGGGTTTATCATTAATCAGGACAGTATAAGACACTTCATTTTTTGCCAACAAATCTACTGCATTAACCTTTTCACCAACCACTGATACATCATCCACATAGAAAGTAGAGTTGCAGCTTTCTATATGATCAACTTGCTTTTTTGAGTGACCTTTCTAATAAATGAATGAGGCTTGCTTGATTTACAAAGCTTTTGAAAGTGGTTCCATTTTTTTCACTTGTGGCATTACTGACCAAATGCTAAACATTTTTCTCTTTTGGACTCGTGATTGGCACCACAATTACGACAGTTAACAATGAGACTTGACTTTGGTTTTGCTGACTTACCCATGTACTGCACTGAGCATGTCCATTTTACCGAGCTAGTCTTAGAACTTGCTGGAAAGGTACGAGCTCTCCCTGGAAATCCCAAGGCTGCAGCTGCCAAGTGCTTAGGCCTGTTTTTTGCTAACCACATGCTGCATGCTGTATATGCTTGCTGTAGAGGCTGCTGAAACCATGATCTTATCACTTGCAAGCATGTTTGTGTGACTTTCTGTAAGCTTGTGTATTTGACAAACCTCTATGGCTTTGCTCAACATTAAATCACTGTCTCAAAGCAAAATCTTTCTCACTGCAGTATTATTAACACTACACACATGGCTGTTCTTTATCAACTCATCCTTCAAATCACCAAATCAGCATGTTTTAGCTTTGTTCCTTAAGTCAGTAATGTAAGCTGCAAATGTTTCTCCTGGCTTTTGGTCTCTTCTATAAAATAAGTGCCTGTTCAATGTAACATTTGTCTGGGGGTTACGCATTTCTATAAATTTATGTTTCACGCACTCAGTGTCCTCCCTTGATTCAGCTTGTACAACAGTATGACAGTTTTCCCCCTTTTTCATATACTGCTGGGGCATACACAAATGAAGGCTCTCTTTCAATGCCTTCTGACCCCACTAGATTAAGCAGAATAAATGCCCTTGTACATGCATCTTTGTCAGAAAATGCTACTTGTGTGAAAATATTGTATACCTGCTCAAATACTCTCCAATTCTCTACAGTCTTATGAGCAAACAAAAGTGGAATGGGTCTGGTCTACGAAATGCCACTGGCATGCCAGCACATAGTAGTAAAGACCCTTGGAATTATGTATGAACATACACACATATACATCAGAAATTTATGCAGAAACTTGTAATTATGATCAATAGCATAATAGACTCTTCAAAATAACTGCACTTTGTGAAATAAGTCCTGTAAGAAGAACACTTTGAAAATTGTTTTTCTTTAAGTGTGTTAATTATATTCTTGTTTGACATAGGAGAGGCAGTCTTTTTCAGAGTATGGGAAGTCTCTTGGACAGGAATCTATCCTCCAGCATGTTCTTGTTTATTGTGGTAACAAGGTTTAGTCCCTAGATTGAGTAGCTCAGAGGGATTGGGATTTCTTAAGGGAGCATGTCCAACAGCCTGGGTTTGACATAGCTTTGTATACAGGGAGCAGATCATTCTGGAGTAGGCATGCACGGAGTAAAGCTGGAGTTTTTTAGATCTGCATTAGGGTATCTGTTTGAGCCAGTAATCCTCTTGTGAGGTATTTCTGTATCTTCTAGTTGTTGTAGATGTCTCTAGGGGTACATACTAAAAGCATGCTGTACCTATAATGGGTCTAATGAGTGATGAGAGAAGAGGGGAACAATGACCTCATTTTTTCTACGAGAAACCTTTGTGATGAGGTGGTTTAGCATTCTGACCACTGTATGATGTGACACAAAAGAGAGACTACTGTCCACCTGTGTCCTGCTGTCTCTTATCACACTTTCGCATTAAGTAGACCACCACTCTATGTGCTAGTTCATGGGTACAGAGTTTAACCAAAGGGGATGACAATGCACTTTTGGCATTGAGCTTCAGGCCGGTTGGCTTTGGACACCAGGCATCTGTCTCAGTGAGGCCCTTTGTATATGTCCACATCATTAGAGTTTCGATTATGTCTTTAGTTTGCAGTCAATTCAAATCCTTTGTTATCCAAAGACCTTCGAAGAAGCCTGTACTTCAGAGAAGTAGATACCAAACAGGACAGGACCCAGGACTGAACCCTGTGGTACTCCACTTGTCACTGGTCTGAAGTCGGATTATGTCTAAGCACACAGTGTGGGTTCTTCCATGAGCCAGTTGGCAAACCCATCTTGTGACATAGGGATTTATATCTAGTTTTCTAGTGAGCTTATCTATAATTACAGAGTGGGGATGGTACGAAAAGCCTTGGCAAGATCTTGATAAGCCAGTGAACCACCTACCCTCATCTATGTCTTTGGTGACTGCTTCAAAGAAGCCAATGTGGCTTAGGGAGACATGATCTGCCTTTTACAAAACCCAAACCGGTAGGGTCCAGAGTTTGGAGATTACCAATGGGTTTTTATGAGTTCCAGATGATACTGCCCATGACCTAGCAGACCAGCCTGCCAGGGCTAATGGGCAGTAGTCTGGTCCGTAATTCACTTTGTGCTGAGTGGGATAACCGTGGTGCAACCATTCAGTGGGCACACAAATCCTGAGGTGAGGCTATGTTTGAACATGGCACTTAGGCAGGGTGCCAGTTCATTCTGCAGTTCATGTAGCCAGCCTGGGATATTGTCAGGTCCCATGGATGCTGTGTTCTTGGCCTTGGAGAGTGTGTTTTTACCCGTGCCAGCAGCCGCGGAGATTACAGGAACTTTGCATTCTTCCTCGCATAGAGATGGGCCACCTTAGGGGTGAGAGGGGGGTGCTAGCACTGAACTTCATCTGTCAGGATTTCTGGCAATATCAGTTGGTTCTGTGGCAACTTAGTGCCATTGTGCTGCAACTCAGAGCAGATCTGAGTGTCACCATTGAGATTGCTGGACATAGCTATAGAATGCTTTGTGGTTGTCTTCTTTAGAAAACAAGTGTATAGGTACCTTTGTTTTCGTAGTTACTTTGGAGGATTTTATGAGGGATCTGGAGCATCGAGGGGTTGACCAGGAGTTCAGCCTTATTTCCATTTTGCAACGTTTCTTCTTTACAGGAGTTTGTTTATGCAGTGAGAATTCACTAGATACTCTTCTTTGGAGACAGAATTAGGTTTAGGATAGTAGTTTATCCATGTGCGCCTTTATAAAGTGGTCAGGGAAGATTCAAAGCTGTCCTCCCATGGGTGCTGCAAGTTTGCCACTTCTGCCCACATAGTTTGGAGAACCTTGAACGGTAGTTTCCCCTCTAATTGGGGTGGGGGTGGATGTGATACCCAGGCATTAGCTTTAGGTCGATCTGACTAACGAGGAATTGACCTCAGGAACACGGGTTGCCCCATGTTGGTAATGACCAGGTCTAGGATATTGCCAGCCCTCTGGTGGGCTGTGAATAAGCGATCCATGCTGGAATTTATGAATTCCAGAAAACGCTGGAGCAAAAAGAGTTGGTACATAAGTAGTTTTCCTAGTTAATGGCAGGTAAGAAATAAATTTCACATGAAAGTGTTGGGTTGTACCCTAATACTGCGTATCAAGAAATGAGGAGTGGGAATCTGGGACATGGTGGTGGGGGGTCTGTAGCAAAGCTACAAATTGGATTATGGGTCTTTGCCTATTAGTTGCACTTGGATAATCTGAATGCATTATGCTGTGCAACCAGCCAGGAGGTGTGGATATCCCACCAGTGGTCACGCCTCCACCTTTTAGTGCTCGTCTCGGTTAGGTGGCCGGAAGGTGTGGTATGAATGGCAGCTTGCAACACAGGGGTGCTCTCTGGAGCTTTGAACCAGGCCCTGTCACTGCACAGATGTCAATGTTCACCATTTTAAGGAGTGCCTTGAGGGGAGTGCCTCGAGGTTTAGACTTCTAGCATTGAGTAGCATACAATTTCAGATTTTGCTTGCTTGTACCTGTTACTGTGGTGAATTTGTCATTTGAACTCTGCCTTGAAAAAGAAAATTATAGGGTGGCAAGCATTCCTTAGCCAGTATCTGAGTCCCAAGGGTGACAGGTATGGCTATCTCTGGCAAAGCATCGGGTCCGTCGATCATGTTGTCCCAGGCAGACAAATATTCTCGATCCTTAGAATGACAATTGCAGCTTAGCCAATTGTTGATGTCAACCATTTTGTCCTTGTACTGTGGTATCATTCCGAAAGTGATGGCAGGATGCTACCTGGGGGTCATACTCTGCCTGGGCTACAAGATCTAGCTCCACGTTCTCTTCATGTAGTCCAGGGAGGGCACGTCAGCAGGTCATTCACACCAACATGGACAATGAGACAGCCATATTTGTACCTCTGTTGTGGAGTAACCTGAGGCGTGTTGCAGATCCGGCACCTGACAGGCAGCTGACAGTAACTTCTCCTTTGCTTAGCCTGGTGTGTGTCATCAGTGTGCTCTAATTACAGTCACCATGACTAGAGTGTTTGGTACTTGTTATGTCATACGGGTTGAGTGGCACACTGAGCTTCTAGGGCTATGTGTCATTTGGGCTGGGGGTGTCTTGCTTATGCCGCCTGAGGTCCCCATGCCAGGGGCAGGTTTTATTGGGAGCCTCCCATGAATGGTGGTTGCTGGTGCCTGTGTGTTTTGGTGGTGTATGTTTTGAGGACTATGATGAGTGCAGTGTGGTGCAATTGCTTACCTTCTCCTCTGGACTGTCTAGTCCAGTCTTGGGTGAAGAGAGCTTTGCCCGCCATTATGCATCTCTCATGAGGAAGTGCTGGTGGTAGGAGGAATGGGTTGTCTGTGTACACAGAGTGTTTTTGCATTGCCTCAAGATGCCCAGATTCCATCTTGCAGACAGGAGGAAACCCACCGAGCTGACCTTAGACATGCCTGATAGGTGCTTATTTATTAAATACTGAAACGCTTCCAGACAAGTGAGGAAAGTAATTTGCAGCTTCTATTTAGTGCTTTCATAATGAGTTTTGGACATGCTGAGTTCAAAGGCAATGATTTGAGTGCTAAACTAGAAAACTACGGTTCAAGAAACAAACACAGCCTCCCAACATTAGAAAGGCTTGGGGTCTAGAAGCCCACAAACAGTTCTAACTACTTACAGGGAAAGGGTAAATGTTTAATTTTTTTTTTTCTTCCTGTATGCTCTCTTTGTACAGTAGCAGTGTCAAAAATTGAATATGATCTCACTGCACTACTTATGAGCAAATGAGATGGGCCCAGAAGGAGTATCCAAACACAAATTTACAAGAGGGGCGGGCAGTTTCAAAGCCAACAACAAGATTAACACCAAAACAAAACCAGGGAGGGTGGGTGGGGAACTAACTGAAAAAAAACAGAGTCAAAAACCTCCACCGAAAGAATATTCAATGCAACGCAAATAAATCTATTAAATGCTGTATTATTTGAAAAAGTGCAGATAAAAGGTACTTAAATTCTCTTATAAGTCCAGTTGACTACAGCTAGATCTTAGCTGGCCAAAGCTCAGTGGTTTTACAGAAAATATTCCAAAATGTACCACTTAAATAGGCAGTAACAGAATATCAATGAATGACTACCCACGAATGCAATTACTGTCTACGCAGGAATTCTAACAGGCAATAAAATCTAGCAAGCACTAACTGAAAACAGAGTTAAACTTCCAGTTCAGTTAGTATTCATTGCAACACAAATAAATCAATTAAAATGCTGTATTATTTGAAAAGAGGCAGATGTTAAAAATTTTAAATTCTCTTATATGTCCAGAAGTTAAATACAGCTAGATCTTAGCCGGCCAAAAGCTCAGGTTTTAAGCAGAAAATATTCCAAAATGTAACAATTTAAATAGGCAGTAACAGAATATCAATGAATGAGACTACTACCTCTGACTGCAATTACTGTCTACAGGAATCTAACAGGCACAAAATCTAGCAAGCACTAATTGAAAAAAGAGTCAAAACTCCAGTTCAGTTAATATTTAATGCAGCACAAATAACCAGTTAAAATGCTGCATTATTTGGAAAGTGCAGATAAAGGTACTTAAATTCTCCTTATAATGCCCAGTACAGCTAGATCTTGAAATGCCAAAAGCTCAGCTTTTAAGCAGAAAATATCTTAAAATGTACCACTTAAATAGGCATTAACAGAATACCAATGAATGAGACTACCCCCAAATGCAATTACTGTTTATGCAGGAATTTAACAGGCACAAAATGTAGCAAGCACAAACTTGAAAAAAACATAGTCAAAAGTTCCAGTTTACATAATATTCAATGCAACACAAATAAATCAATTAAAATGCTGTATTATCTGGAAAAGTGCAGATAAAGGTACTTAAATTTTCTTATATGTCCAGTTGAATACAGCTAGATCTTTAGCCAGCCAAATCTCAGGTTTTAAGCAGAAAATATTCCAGAATGTACCACTTTAAATAGGCAGTAACAGAATATCAATGAATGAGACTACTCCCTGACTGTACTACTGTCTAAGTGCAGGAATTTAACAGGCACAAATCTAAAGCACTAACTGAAAACAGTCAAAACTTCCAGTTCAGTTAATATTCACGCAACACAAATAAACTAAAATGCTGTATTATTTGAAAAGTGCAGCTAAAAGGTACTTAAATTCCTCTTATACTACCCAGTTGAATACAGCTAGATCTTAGCCGCAAAGCTCAGGTTTTAACATGCAACACACAATTGCCAAAAGTTCCTTTGTCAATCTGGAGCATACCGACCCCAGTTTGGGTAAGAATTCTAGACGCAGAGGCTTTGGTCTGTCCTTTGAAGAATAACTGCACCAAGACCAACTTTGAAGCATTACAGGAAATAATTACTGGTTTGTGGACATCAGTACCTTAACGTGGTGGACTGGCACTTTTCTGTTTCAGGACATCAAATGTTTTCTGGTGTTGTTCCAACCATGACCAGGTAACATTTGCATGTCAGCTCTCATGGGTACTGATACCACTGAAATCTGGTATGACCTTGCCCAAATAGTTAACTATACTAAGAAAATGCTGTAAGGTTTGGACATTGTCTTGAGCCGGCATCTCCAAAATGGTTGTTTGAAGACCTGGTCATAAGTTTGAACTGGTAAATAAATGACTGACATAAGTAACTTCTATAGCCTGAATTTACATTTCAGAGGATTGGAGCTTTAGATTCACTTCCCATGCTCTTTTCCAGAATTTTCCTGAGGTTTTTGTCATGCTCTGCCTCACCATTGCCTCCAGCCAGTGTAAATCATCTGTTATTATCAAGACATGGATAGCATGAAAAAATTGTCTATTGCACACTGAAAGACTTCCCGGCAGAATTTATTCCAAAGGCATTCTTAGAAATCTGTATCTATCAAATGGTGTACTGAATGTAGTCAGTAGTGAAGACTTCACGATCACATTACTTGCCAAAATGAACTCTTCTTTTCATCTAAGATAGAAAAAACGGCATTTGGCATGATGGTAGCAACTTCCTCGACCGTACACATAGGACGGTGGGGTCTCTTGCTTTACGCCCTTTGGGTCAGTACATATTCTGATTTCATCTGAGCTTTTCTTATGAGCACTACTATGGAAGTCAGCCATTCATTTGGTTCTGTAACAGACAAACCACACCTTTGCTGCAAACACCACTTAACGAATTGGACTTTGACTATGTCCTGCATAGCTATCAGAACTCTTCTCGCTGGTCTGACCACTGGACTGACATCTGGGACTAATTTCTGGAGTACACAACTGAAAGTCTACCTATACTACCTTTCAAAAAATATCAGCATACTCTGTGAAAATAGCATCGTGAAACTGAAACTAGGGACATGTGCTTAAATGGTGGACTTTAAAAGAAAGCAGCCATTTTTAAACCATCTGTGAGACCTAATAATGACTCTACAGGTCTTTGACTACATAAAATTGTAAGCTGTAACTATTCCAGCTGAATAGCATGAAAGAACCACTGAGCCCAGCTTGAATCTCTTCACCTCTATAAGCACAGGCTTCACACAGTTAATAAATTAAGTTGTTCAGCAGCAATTGCTCTAACAAATGTTTCTGCTGACATAACATTGTGCACTTTGAACCAGTCCACTTTGAGCTCGTGGACTTACCATTAACTTGACAGTACAAACACTTTGTTTTTTCCAACAACTAAGCTGCATTAACCTTTTCATCAACCACTGATACACCATATATATATAAAGCAGAGTTGCAGCTTTCTATATATGACCAACTTGGCTTTTGAGTGATCTTTTCTTAATAAATGAATGGGCTTGCTTAATTTACAAAGCTTTTGAAAGTGGTTTACTTTACACTTCCTGCATTGCTGACTAAATGGAAGCACTTTTTTTCTTTAGACCCATGATTACACCACCACACAGCTACCAAATGAGACTTGACTTGCTTCTGATTCACCTTTGTATTCACACTGAGTTAATGTCCATTTTACTGAGCTAGTCTTAGAACTTGCTGGAAATGTGTACAGGCCTCCCTGAAATATTCTCACACAGCTGCAGCTGCCTGCTTAGGCCTGTTTCATAACCATGTGCTGCATGTTGCCTGTGTTTGCTCTAGAGGCTGCTGAAACCATCTCATCACTTGCAAGCATGTTTGTGCCTGTAAGCTTGTGTATTTAACAAATCTCATGGCTTTGCTCAACATTAAATTACTGTTTCAAAGCAAACTTTCTCACTGCAACATTATTAACACCACACAAGCCTGTCCTTTTTATCAACTCACCTCAAATCACCAAATTGTACATTTCTAGCTTTGTTTTAAGTCAGTAATGTTTCGCAAAAGTTTCCTGGCTTTTGGTCTCTTGTATAAATAGGTGCTTCCAATGTAACATTTGTCTGGGGTTACATTTCTCTAACTGATGCTTCAAGCACTCAGTATCCTCCCCTTGATTCAGCTTGTACAACAGTATGATGGTTTTACCTTCTGCATATATACTACTAGTGCATACACAAATGAATAGATTACAGAATAAATGTCCTTGTACATGCATATTTGTCAGAAAAAATGCTTGTATGAAAATACACCTGCTCAAATACTCCACCCTCTGCAATATGATCAAACACAAGTGGACTGAGTCTGCTAAATGCCTCTGCCATGCCAACACACAGTAGTAAAGGATTCCCTTAAAATTATGTATGAACATACACACATATATATCAGAAATTTAAAAGAAACCTGTAATTACTTTAATAGCACAATAGACTTTGAAATAACTGCACTTTGCAAAATAAGTCTCCGTAATAGTAGAACACTTTGAAATCACTGTACTTGCAAACCATATTATCAGTGTAAGAAACAATTTTGAAATGACTGCACGTGAATGAACTGTACACAGCACTTTTACTGATTTTAAATAAAACAAATCATATATCAACAGAAAAATTGTTCAAAATCAATTAAGTTCATTGAATAACAGAGAAAACAATGAAGGTATTTACAAAGACATCCGCTAATAAACTTTCATTAATAAATATTTATAGCAAATCATGGTATGAGTTATTCTTAACAAGTTTTGTAAATATAAAGCAATTCATGGTATGGTTCATTCTTTTCTTAACAGATTCTGTAAGTTTGCTCACATATATTAAGTATGAGTTTTTCTAGAAGTTGCATTTTATACTCAAAATCTGTAAGAGACCTGCACTGAAGCACCAGTCTTTAAACTTGGTGAAGATTGGAGGGTATTCCAATATCCAGTTTCTTGTGATGACCTTTCCTGGCCATAGCTAATAATAACGTGCATATTTTATTTTTTATTTTTTTAATGCCACTAGGTGGTGGAGTATTGAATACAATTGTATATCTGTTTAATGTGAAATTATCAGTGAATATATTTGTAATAATCTGTTAACTTTCTCACAATAAACTGCGCCTGAGACCATGTCATATGCTCCATCCTATAGCACCTGACTCACATTTGCTGTATATGTTTTCTGTTTATTGGCCTGTCTCAAATAATGAGTGCATGACCACACAACCTATGTATATGGAACTCACTGGCAGGCATGAGCCACTGTTGATTCCAGCAATTTAATTACCTGGGGAGACACATGGCTTAATGGAATAGTCCTGAAGCTTTCTGTGCCTATATGTCATCTCTGATACTAAAAGAGAGCCACCCTAAATAAGGGGATTTATGTTGTAATGTTAATTCCAAAATTCTATTAAGATATGTGAGTCCTGTCTTAGGTGAAATCAGGGTCTAGTTTATTGTTTGTAGGAAATAGTCTATGGCTTATATATCTAACCATAAAGATTTGTCCAGTTCAAATTCCTTGTAATATCAGATCTGTGCTCTTAACTCTTCTCATCTGAAATCAAACTTTGAAACTGAAATTTTAGATCTTTCTGTTTGAGTGAGGAGATTTCATATGGGTCAGAAGTTACAAACCAAAATTTTTGGCATGAGGCAATGGGGACATGAAACAATCCATTCTTTGTAGATAGGGTGATTATAATAAATAATAATAGTCTGGGAAAGAATTAGGAATTGGGGAAGAGTACTAGCTCATTTCAAAATCAGCAAATACGAAGAACGGTCTGTGTTCATTGTGAACGAAAGTTGGCCCCCATATCTTATTTATGTATCTCTATCCACGAAAGAGTCATAGCAGTAAATTATTCGGCCTGGTTTCAGCCCACTGAGTCTGATTGGTTAGAACACGCATGAAGAATAAGCGCCCAGAACCATCGCTATTGTACACATCA
This sequence comes from Protopterus annectens, assembly GCF_019279795.1. NCBI lineage: Eukaryota > Metazoa > Chordata > Ceratodontiformes > Protopteridae > Protopterus > Protopterus annectens. The sequence continues at coordinate 6,803 of NW_025049139.1, read as the reverse complement.
TACTGGCTAATCCAATCTTCATCAGCTCCTGATGAAGATTCGCTGAAAGCCGCCAGCCCTGTGTTCTAATTCATTTTAATAAACGGGGTTTCTACCGGGACGCTGGATGGATTTATTTCTCACATGCTGGCCGCGGTTTTTTCTACAAGCTATTGCCCAGTGGATGAGTAGGGACTTCAATGAACACTCTGGCGGTGATTTTGACTCTTTTATTGGATTTGTCTAAGAGTTCGCAAAGCAAAGCGGGTTTGTAGGTTACAGCTTCAGCTTTCTTTTTGTGGAACCTTTGGTTACCTTTTTGTGACTGACTTGAATTGAACACAGCAAGTGCTATACTTCCCACTATTTTAGCCTGGTTTTTGTTGTATTTTATAAGTCTTGTTTATCATCAGGATCGAACAGAGTGTAGTGAGCATTATTTTTTGTTTTAAATCTACGTGGATTATAAATAAAGTTTATAAAAAGTTGTTGTGAATATTAATGATGTAATTAACTGGATGATTAGAAAAACATGAGTGGTAAAATGATCTTTAAAAATCCATAACATTCAAAGTTATTTACTAAATCTATTCTTATGTGGTTGTATTTTATAATTAATTCTGTACTCTTATTGCTTCCCAGTACATTTTCCATTTGGCTGGAGTAAGAAGTATCTAATAATTGAGCTAGGGTTCTGATAATGGAAGAAATTGAACATAGGTTTAAATCTGGGAAAGCTATAACCCCTTTGTTCCAAGCTGTTTAAAATGATATTTGAAGGCTATTCTTAGTTTCTTTTGGGTACCAAAATAATTTTATCAACATTGAGTTTAATTTTTAGTTAGTGTTTTGGTAGGTGATAAAATGATAGATTGGATAATATAAAGTGATCTTAGGAAGGATTTATCATTTTTATAATAGTCTTTCTTCAGATGTAAAAATGTGTTCCATCTTATTAAAAGTGTTTGAATGTTTCTCATAACATTTACTATAATTTAATTTGTAGGCACAAGAAACTTTTTGAAATGACTGCATTTTATGCTAAATAACTCTCTACAGTGTAAGAAACACACTCATGAAATGATCTGTACTTGTATGAAATAACTGTGATTTTGCACACAGTAAACCTCTTCAAAATAATTTTCTTACTGTAATAACGCTAATAACACTGCAAAACACTTTGCAATTACTCTGGAAATACTTGAACAATCTCTAGTTATACTTTGAATAGCTTTAGTCAATGCATAATAGTAGCACTTCTATCAAAAACATGGTTGTTTGCTAAAAACGCAGCTGTTTTGCTTTTCCATGCTCATTTCTGTCTTTATATTGTACTCATTATGCCTCATTTGACTTATCATGCTTTCATTATACTTTTCTTGTGCTTGTTCTTACTTTTTAACATGTTCAGAGAAGTAGTTCTGAATGATGTCACATGTATTTTGAATAGTTCCTATCAAATATCATGGTCTCAAACATTTCATTTTAATCAGTAATGCATTTTGTGCTTTCGCTTGATTAATAAGGTATTTTGTGCCTTTGTGAATGATTCATATAATTTTCTTTGCGAAATAAATAATTTATGCTAGGTTTACTTACTTGAAATTCTTGCTTCTTGAGTTTTTTTTCAATCATTTGAGCAGGTTAAGAAAGGAATCTGGTTTCTTGTTGCTCAGACATTACCAAGGTTTCAGCACCACGCCATTCAAGTTTCATTACCAATTCCTAATATCACAGTTGTTCAGACATCCCGCTTCTGACACCATGTACTCATCTGGTCAGGATAAAAACAGACAAATCGTTGTGGATTTGGTTCAAGCTAGTTTTATTACATACAAACGCATCAGAATCTTGAGAGGCTTAGTAATCAGAAGTTTAAGTAAATTCCCATAAAACAGACTGACTTCTGCACTTATGGCATGTTAACACTCTGGATGTTCGGCAAAATGGCACTGCTGCCTGCACGCAGTTCCTCTGTTTATACTCATATGCCCTCATAGTTTGAAAATGCTTTAAAGTCTGCAACACACAATCTGTTCTACGGGTCTTGGATGCAGAGAAAGCATCTCGACAAAGTAAGCAGGTTTTTATTTGTAGGGCAGTGGAAACATTTGCATTCTCTGATACAATCAATAAAGATAATTAGGAGAATATATATGGATTTGTGGGAATAATTAAAAATGGAAGGGTTCATGGATGGATAAGTTGTGTCTGACCAGAGGAACCAGGTAGAGGTATCCTCTTTCCCTTTGATATTTGCATATATATATATATTTTTTTTTTTTTTTTTTTTTTTATATAGAGTCATTGGCAAAGAAAATAAGGCGAATCTAGAAATTCAAGGATATAATTGGTAAGTGGTAATCGTTAGAAAAGTTGGATTTCTATTTTGCAGATGATATTGTCTTTGTAACCTGATAGTCAGAAACGGACATCTCAGTGTTGTTGAACGCTCTGAGACATTTTCTCATGTCTTTTTGGGATATAAAATTAATGGAAAACAAAACAAAGGCTGGTACCTGTAAAGTATAAAGTGCCCACATTTGAATTGGTTCTGGCAATACCAATGTTTATGCGGGGACATGATAAAATTAAGTATTTAATGAATTTGTGTTAAAAGGATTCTGTTATGGCAGCTGATGATGTGTGAGAAGAGAATAAACAAAAGATAATACAAAAAACTGAGAAACTGGAAGCTCCTTGGTTTTGGATATGGATAGCAAGATATAAGCAGTAAAAATGTTTTTATTCCCCTTTTAATTTTATATACAGGTCAGGCATATTTTTATCAACCAGAGGAGGAGTTTTGACAGCAATTAATAAAGAGTCTGAAGGATTTTATCTGGGAAGGGAAGAGAGCAAGGGTCAGGGTGGGGTAAGTTGATCCCTTCCAATAGAACAATGTGGTTTAGGATTACCTGATTTGAAGGGATGTTTTAAGCTCCACAGTTAAGGCTAATATATACTTAAGACAAAGCAGAAAGATATACATTTAAAGTAGAAAGAGATGATGATGATGAAGTGGGGGGGATTTAAGAAAATAAGGAAAGACTCAAAGATTTTGGCTGCAGATCCTTAAGGAGAATAACAACAACCATACAGAGTATTATATTCATAAAGTTGCAGAAGGAATTGTTAGAATTAAGCCAACACTCTAGAATGGAGAAATGATATTCTGGCCAATTGGAATGACTGTAATCAGATGTAGTGGAGACCTGAAATTTACTGGAGACACTGGCAAAGGAACCAAGATATTGGGGAGCAAATAACTAGAGAGAGGAAAGGTAATAGAGTGGGAAGATGCCAAGAAGACATTTGACTACAGGCTAGAGATTGCCTTCCTTATCAGGGGCTGATAACAAAGTATAACCAAATAGAAAGGGATACAAGAATCAGAAGTGAAAAACATAATCTGAAGAGATTTTAGTTGAATTTAAAGAATTAGTAGGGCATATAAAATATGACACACTAGTTATATAAATCAGTCAGAGGATTTTAGAAAAGATTGAGAAATATATTTCCCACAGGCAGACTCCATAGAAATTTTACCTCAAGTAGAAGTAGATTTTTGGAGGTGTGATGGAGAGAAAGAAGCAACTGGGAACATATTTGTTGTGAGTGCAGTGAGTTGGCAAGACTTTAAAGTTCTCATGGAGTATTCTGTCAGAAATATTTTTTAGCAAATGGGTGTAAGTAAGGAAATCTATTTTTGTGAGCTGGGATACAGGATCTAAATTTTGCCTAGACATAGTAAGGCCACTGTTATGTTTAATTCTGTTGGCTGCCAAAATAAGCAGTTTCTAGAAATGGAAATCAAAGTCTAAATCAACTGTATTGGAAGTAGTGAGTATTGTAACGGAGGTACAAGAACTGGATCAGATTTTAGGAAGGGTATAGAGCAAAACTACATAGGAACAAAATGGAAATTGTGTTCAATACATGCAGAATAATGTTTTGGAGAGGAGGAGGAGTGAGGTTTAAGGAAAGACAGGCATTAACCAATTTTTGCAGTGTTGGATTGATGATAAATGTTTAAGAATAAATGTGATGGTATAATGTTTGTAATCGTCAATATGTTAACATGGTTTGCTTTCTTTATATAAAATGTAAGCTTGCCTTTGCCTTAAGTGGTAATTCAATAAAAGTGCTTAAAATTTTAGGCTGTATAGCAGTAGCCATCTAGATTCATACCCCATGCACATTTACACAAGACTCTGTAGTGGACAGCTCTTCTTGTAATCATGTCAACATATGTAGCAAATCATAATACTTTTGATTGTGGATGCATGCAAGAAGCACCTTGTATGGTGGCTCCATGCCCACAATTTGAGTACAGGAAAACTATTCCAAACTCCTCGCTTTCATTCTCTTCAGTAAATAAGGTGGTTGTCTAATGGTGTGGAGCACTTCCAGGACAAGTTAGTTCTACTTTAGTCCCATCAGGAACCAGCCACATCAACATGCTGAAATTAGAAGTCATACTGTTGTACCTACAAGCATTCCAGGACTACCTTCCTCAAGATCCTTTAACTTTTCAATGGACACAGTGGTCTTATATATCAACAAGTAGGAGGAGCCCATTCCTTCCCCGTCTGCAGAGAATCAGTTAATGGACCGGGCTTCATCCACAATCTGGTTCTGGTAGTGGCACACTTTCCAGGAGAGACCAACACTCTGTATACTAACAGGAACTTTCTTCTTTCTTGTGATTGGTCTCTAGACTAAATAACAGCAGCCAAGGATATCATAGGAGGTAAGTTCATCTAATGATAGACCCCTTCCACAAAATGCAAAATGCCCGAAGCTGTTTCTCTATCTTCCTTCATAAAGGTGAACAGGTGATAGATGATGTGGTAGAAAAACTGACACAAGGCCTTCTTTGTAGCTACATTTGCAGTGCCCTTCATTTTGAAGACCATTCAGAAAGCCCCCAGAAATTAAATGTCATCAGATTTCTAGTAGGATCTTACTAACTCAGAAAAGTATGGTTTCCCCTTCTGCCTCTTCACACCTCTGGACCTATCAAGCTTCTGAACTTTGAGTGCCTGATCACTTACACCATTTGGTTTGGCACCCCACCCAGTTTTTAGTGCTGTAAGCTTCATCAGAGTGGATTTCTCCAGTTTTCACCAAAGATCATAGAAATCCTGAATTTTTACAAAAGCCATCTACAAGGAAAACATAAGAGATGGAAGGAGGTTTTTCATCAAGCCTTACTCCTCAGAGAAGGCTTGACTCTTGTTCAACCACCACAGACTGTGTTTTTGCAATATCTGGACTGAGCTATTCTGCAAAGGGCTCCAACTTTGCAGTATCAAAGTGCCTTGTCTCACAGCTCTTCCTAATTTCCACACAGACAAATGCACAACCTCATTAGCAACTGAGAGGGATCAGGGCAAAGCCTTCCTCAAAGGCACTTTTTACCTGAGGCTACTAGTCCAATACCCAAGCCTACTTGGGACTTGCACTTTATCTGTGAGAACTACTTTCAAGCCAAGCATGAAAGGCAGGTACATGTACTGGAGGGTTATTTTTTAGTACTGATCACATCAGCTGAAAGGAATTCACAGCTTCAAAACAGTTTGTTGCATTCACTTTTAATAGATAATAGTACTAAGAATCAACCCATTGTTGTCCAGAGTTAAGGATAAGAACCTATAATCAGTCTTTCAGTACCTTTTTGGTCCCCATTTACAAAATCAAAAGAGATTATTTTCTTCATTGCATGCATACCAAATTATCAAGGCTAAAGCAATCAGTAAGAATGTGACTCACCCTCATCTTCTTGTTCCTTAAAGAAAAGGCTTTATGATATCCAAGGTCATCTTGCCCAGTTAGCTTCTCTTGCATTTTGCTACATCAGTAGAGAGTACTGTGGATATGCCCTACAGTCCACTTAGTGAAAACAGTGGCTACTCAGCTGTCACCTTCTTTGAGGAATGCCTTGATGACAGTATTTGTACAGTGTATAGTAGGAGTTCACTGGTTTAGAGATAAATCTTTGCTGAGATTGATGTAAGGGAATATAAGTGCATGTAATTTATTTGACATGATAAACCATAGGAAGTTGGGGAATGTACAACGCCTTGATATAATAGCTAAGCATCTTGAGTAGATAGGAAAAATCTGAACCCTACAACAGTTCTGATAAAGTGATGGGCAACAAGTTATAATTTGATAAAAATGCAAATAAAAATTATCTAGGTAGTGGGAGGCACCTGTATAGGGGTAGCTGTAAAGAAGAGAACCACATTAGGGAAGATAAATCAGGAAAAGTCGAAGATCTGCCATACAAGCAGAGATTAACAATGTTCTGATCTGATGGTGTATAGTACAACTCAAAGGTAACTCGACATCTCTGTCTTGGGAGGACAACAGTTTTAGGGAAAATTTAGCTATAAAACAACAGAGAGAGATTGTTGAGAGCATATCTCTCAACTGCATAGAATTTCACAGAATGTCCCTCATATTTTTATCCTGTTCCTCATAAAATGTGTGTTTTTTTCCAAGAATTGAAGCCGTAAGTAATGACAGACAGTTGAGCTTTGACTCATATCCTTCAGAAGATGCATGCTGATGTAAAAGTTGGGGTTCTGTCAACATCTCCTAAGTTTAGAAGAACAATATTTAAAATCTCTTGTCTTATTTTGGGCTTTTATTTTTCCTCCTCATTTTTTTTAGCTTGTCCACAGTTCTTTAAGCGCTTAAAAGTTTGTGTGGTATAATTGAGACATGGCATACATAGACTTCAAATTACAATATTCAATGGTATAGATTCTGGAAACCTGGTTTAATATTGAGTTGTGAGTATATGAATAACTTAT
>NW_025049138.1:0-28074 GCF_019279795.1 Protopterus annectens | reverse complement strand
GTTTGGGGGGGGCATATTTTCAGTAATAAATAGTTACCATTGCATGTGTAGTTACACCTTTCTGCCTACTGTTAGTACATTTCACAGGGTGTCAGTGGGGCACAGTTGACATTTGTTTTCACATCAGGTACATCCCTGTAACTCAGTCACAGTTGCTATGTCTGGGTTCTTAACTATTCAACTATGGCAGTGTTTATCCTGCTCTGAGTATGTGTGTGGCTTGCCATATGCTACTGTGACATTATTACCTACTAGCTACCAACTAGCATGGCTGTTTCTCATCACACAGTACTATTTTACAAATCCACTAGATTTGACAGTAAATATACATGACATGCTTTGTGTACTAGACTTGCTATAATCCCTTTACATTAATTCCTACTATTTTATGATATATTTCTTTCAGCACAATGTTTTTGTATAGCAGTCATGGCTTAGTGGTAAGTCATGCAGGCTAGTGTTTCCAAGGTCCTGGGTTCGAGACTGATAGAGGTATTTGATTTTGCTGCTGAGAAAACTACAGGCCTTGTCATTCAGAGTGACTAAGGCACTTTTAAGCAGTTGTAAGCGGGTTAGCGCTGTTTTGTGCGGAGGTCACGCATGCGCACTGCCGCTTATCTTCGCGCACACATGCATAGTTAAGCGCACAGAAGCGCACTCCCGTTTACTACTACTTAAAAGTCCTTACTCTTGCGCACACCCGCGCTATTTTCTTTTAAAGAAAAGAAAATGGGGAGATAGGAAAGTGGTGAAAAAGGGGGCACAAAGAGGGTAGGACAGTAGGAAAACAAGCTCGGGTTTTGCAGGAGGGATGTAGCCCATAGCTGCCCATTTCTTTGTCAGCAACAGCTGTGCATATGTTTGTAATTTGGTGTGAAATTTGAAAACGTCAACCCCTGAGAGAGGTGTGAGGACAACAATATTTGTTGTACAGCCAATTGTAATTGCCAGTTTACATGTCCAGCAGACATGTGTGCAAAATGGGCAGCTATGTATGGGGCGTAGTTTTTTTGTGAGTACAGAGTGCCCTTTTTTTTTTTTTTTCAGGTGAGAGTGGTATGTCAGGTACAGGAAGTCGGTATAGCTGGGGAGGTAGGTAGGGGAGGTTAACAGACAAGACAAACAAGACGCATACAGGGGTGGTGTATGACACATGTGGGGGGGTTACACAATTGACGGGGACGGATGTTTGGATATCTCGAGCCCATGAGCCCACAGATGGCAACAGTGGAACTGAGATCCCCACCCATGGACAATTGCCACTGTGCCTTCACTGCCCAGGACGGGGCTGTGCTGGTGCTGTGTAGGATGGGCAGCAGGCACGCCCGTGAGTTGTGCCACCCGTGCCTCAAGCTGGCATAGGGGTCCAAGCACAGCATGCCTGATCTCCCTACGCACCACAGTCCAGACACTACGGAGGGTGAGTGGATGTTCTCCTCCGGCCACGCTTGCAGAGGGGGGACGAGCCCCATCCCCTGCAGCGCTTCCACCTGCAGGTGGCACAGGGTAACTGGAGGAGGGTCTGGCCTGGGCACTACTGCCAGCTGCACTCGCCAGCTGAGGTGGGAGAGGTGGGTCCGCTGGAACTCGCCTTCCCTCTCGTCCTATGTTTTGCATTCTCTAATGACAGTTTGGGTTAGTAACATGCAATACTATTCACAATTAGTTGTAACAGCATGCATTAGTATTCCCATTAACCAAACACCCATAAATTCAAGCCATTGAACAGCAAGCATAACACATGCATAATTTGAACAACAATACACAATCCAACAACATGCAGGGTTGATTGATGGCAACAGGCCATCAGGTTTGGATGTATGAACAGGGCACATGCATCAACGTACATGCAAATATGTATGAACCAACAGGACAATTGTCCAGGGGAGTTAATTGTGAATACACATACCCATTTCACGTGGAATGGATTATTTGTGGTTATAGGGTAGGGTGAAGAAATATTTCATTAACAACTTCAAATACCTATACATATGCTGTACATTTCTACTAGCTGCAGATATATACACACTACAGGTCTGACTACAGTTTCCTATGTGTAAACCTATGCATGTTGGTGATAGGAATGTTACTGCTACATCAATATACATTTCATTTTTATTCCTACACATTCATATCTGGCTCTGTTCAGCTACAGCATCCTGCTACATTTGCTTTATATGGCTCTAGACAACTGTGGATGTTTGGTATTTCATACAACCATACTATCTGCATATTGCAAACTGAGAGCAACATATCCAAATTGTGGGACACACATTCCAGCTTCAGTACTTTATTCCACACATTTCGCTGTTTGCTTGTGCCTGTCACATTCATTTCATTCTGTACTGACTGCAGTATACTTTATTCAGGAGTTATTACAACTTTATTGGTGGATTCATATCTCTTTCTCACACTCTCACTTGTTTTATTTTTACAATTCAGGATGGTACTTAATTCTAGGCTTTATTGACATGTTTTACTTGGTTATAACAATCCTTTCCAGCAGTCTCACTTGTGTCATGTTTCAGAATTTAAACGGGGCTATATTTCACACATGTGTTTTACTCAGCTTGTGTAGCTGTAATTTTCAGCCTGCTGCAGGTTATGTACTATTATATTACAGGTGGAAAATCTTTATTTCAGACTTGTTTCATTTTTATTTTTGGATTACAGGCTGCATCACACTTATGTAATCACACAGTACTAGCAGAATCTCTCTTACACTGTTTACTTGCACTTTATATTAATAGGTGACTACACTGCACTCTTTTGCAAGCTGTCATACTTTTATTTTTTAACAGTTACAGGGAGAGAATTACTAACCTGCCTGGTGGCGCAACTGCACAAGTCTATCGGCATAGGCTCGACGATTCGCGGAACAGACACCTGCAGCTGCAGTATAAATTAAGTAATATTGGAATACACATCTCCATAATATCAGCCAGGTTAACTTTCTACATAAATAATTACGTGTAACTTACTCAGTAGTGGGGCGTTGGGCATTTGCCGTTCCTCTTGGATCCAACGGTTCAGTTGGTCCTGCTTCCATCGCTTCAGGTCCGCATGATGGTGATGGACCTGTTCACCAGTCCTTGGTATTCCTGTGGCACTGGTGAGATCATGTGCCAACCGGTCCCATGCCTCAGCCTTGTATGCTCCCCACAGGACCTGGCCCTGCATGAGTTGGGCCTCATGATCGTGGACGAGGAGCCAAACCATATATTTGGACTCCTCAATGTCCCACCTCTGTGCTCGGAAGCAACTTCCCTCTCCTACACTTGCCATCCTGACTGCAAATTGGTTCCACAATCAGTTATGCTGTGTATTCCCACCTATGGGGCTTATATATGCCGTTTTTCCCGCACTTATCTGGGATTGGCCATTTTGGAAATGTATCAGCTTCACAAAACCTGCTTTGTCATGCTTCTCTTTCCATTCATTCATATATATATGCTATTACTGCATTTCTAAGAGCAATTGTCATGGCTTAGTGGTTCAGTACTTTGACTATGGTGCATGGTATCCTGAATTCGAGCCTGGCCATTGCTTTTTATATTTTATGACTGTCTACACAGGCTAGAAGGTGTGTCTGTGTAAAAGCAGTTTTGATACAGCTTGCTCAATGTTGCCCGTTGGTTAGCTTGTTGGCACGGTGCGCAGCTCCGCGCAAATGGGTTACACTGGTTTACACATCATTTGGCTGTCAGCATGCATATTACGCTCAGCTCAGCTATGGGCACACAGTTTCAGCGTGTTAGAACTCTGCTCAACCCTGGGCACTCATTTTACACCTGTTAAACCACTGCTCACCTACGGGCACTCATTTTACACCTGTTAAACCACTGCTCACCTACGGGCACTCATTTTAGACCTGTTAAACCACTGCTCACCTACGGGCAGATATACTCAGCTTGTTAGAGTGTAGCTCAGCTATAGGCACTTCTGACATTTGTTTTTTTTTATTATCACACATTTCTTCATAATACATGGCCCATTTCATTACATTTTACATAAAAATAATTTTATACATGTACATATATGTCAGGGAATTGTTTCGTGCTTATTTCACTAAAAATAAAAAATGATGTTGTGGGGGCTCGAACCATGACTGCCTCTTCTTCAGCCAAAATCTCTACTGCTATGCTATTGCTTCTTGGCTAACTTTGCATATTTAGATCTTATATGCTTTTCCACTGACTGCTAACTGTGGCTAAACGACGGGCACGCCCATGCAAACGAGCGCAATCACGGGCAAACATCTTTAAAACTTATAAAAAAAAAAATAACATGTTCATTTTTCCATTTTATGTTTATAGTCTGTGGGGTCATGTGTTGTGTTGTGTTTATTGACATTTACGTGGACTGTCGTGGGGGTTTACTTTTGGGACTGTTACTCTTCTGGGGGTGTGCCCGTTTGCAGGGCTCGCCCTACGGACATGCCCCCTACTTTCTTACACGGACCGTGTTAGCCTTGGGTGTGAGTCAGCATGCCCTCATGAATATGCATGGCATGCTGACGTCACACCATTTAACTGCAGCCTCCGTGTAAGCCTTGTAACTCTTAAACGGAGGCTTTGTGAATCCTGTCCAATGTCTCTTGTTAATTTCTCCTGCATTTCTCCTCAGAAATGAGCATGACTTATATCCTCATTCTTACATTCTCCATCTAATTATATGTCTAGTTCTGTTCTGGAGTGTTGGAAGAGCTTACTTGCTCAGTTTCTGTACTTCACATATTTTTTTCCCTTCATATCCCACCTTCATCCTTCTGAATGATTTCCTTTAGCTTCTAGTAAGTGTGTTCCCCTTCAGTACAGGAGTATTTCCTTTCTTATTTCAGTACATTTACTTCTTATTGATATTTTGGAGATGTTTTGTCCCTGACTCACCTCACTCCATTCTTCATGTACCTCTGCAGTTTTCCATATTTCTTCCATCATTCAATTTCTATTCTGCCAAACCTCCAAGCAGGTTGAAGTATGCCTTACCATAATACCTTCCACACCTCCACCTTTACTGCTTCTTCCATCCCAGTGCTAGGTACTGTGAGGCTTGATGTCACATAGCAGTTAGATTTTAAGGGGGATTCAGTAATGTCTACACTGTAATTGTTCACCATGTGCGCATCACAATGTGATGCCCAGCTGGCCACGGAAAGTTTTAGATTTAGTAATCACCATGTAGAGGTGCACAGTACTGTCCAAACAAGGTAAACACTGTAGCATGCTTATTACAACATAATTTATTTATTTTATTTATTTAGTATTTGCTTACTGGGAAAGACCGACTTGGAACAAAGCCAATTTTCAGTGGAGGCCAGGGGAGGAACGCTCCAGATGCATGTCTTTGTGACATGGGAGGAAACCGGAGCAATCAGAGAAAAAACCCACATAAATGCAGGGAGGACATGCAGACTCCACACAGAAGGCACCCCAGCTGAGAATTGAATTGGAGAACCTCTTGCTGTGAGGCAACAACTCTACCGCTGAATTGCATGCTAATTAACCAATCCAACACAGTTTAGCTATTCAAAAAGCTATAAAGCATCTGTGTAGACTCCATGCTGTTTTTTTCTGCGGACTCCAAAACATTTGGAATACAGACATGGAAAGGAGACTACACAGACAGAATGTTAATGGCTGCTGCTGCTTTATTTCACTTGTATGTGATACAGGTTGAAGACAATGCTGCTCATGCTGCTAATAGGCCTAGGCCAAGAAGTAGAAGTGTTTTCAGGTGACATTTAACTTTTCACAACCTACATGATGTGGAAATTGTATAGTGCTTCAGGATGGACAAAGACACTGCAGGAACTTGGCAACCTCTGCCATTCTCAACTCAGAGCCAGAGCCAACTGAGTGGAACCCATCCCACTGGTGACAAATGTATGTGTAGCCCTTAGAACCTTAGCTACAGGTACTTTTTAGAGACCAACAGGGGGCATGCTGGGGATGTCACAGGCATCAGCATCCAGGATCCTTCACCAATTTTTGAATGCTATGGTCCAAAATGCCAGTGACCACATATATTTTCCCCATAGTTCTGAGGAGAGGTCCACAAATATGCAGGAGTTTTACCATGTAGCACATTACCCTGAAGTACTGGGTGGCATAGATTGCACATATGTAGAAATTAAGGCGCCACCCAGGGAACAGGGTAGGCTCTACATTAACAAAAAGGGCTACCACTCTATCAACTGCCAAGTCATGTGTAATGTCAAGCAAATCTTGAATGTGGATGCTGGCAACCCTGGCAGTTACCACGACTCACATGTCTGGCACACCTCCCAACTGTACCATATGTTTGCTAGGGGGGATATCCCACAGGGGCATTTACTGGGGGATGCAGGCTTTGCACTGGAAGAGTGGCTGATGACACCCATCAGAAATGTACACACACCCATGGAAAAACGCCATAATGAGGCACACACTCTAACAAAAAATATCACAGAGCATGTGTTTGAGCTGCTGAAGTTATGGTTCCAGTGCCTTGATGCATCTGGGTGAGTCCTGCTGTACAATCCACAGACATGTACAGAAATGTTAACAGTATGTGCCATGTTACACAACCTAATTGGGAAGGGCCACTCATCTTACCACCAATGCTAAGGTCACCACAGCCACAGGCAGATGAGGAGCTACAGGGGTAAGCACCAGCTGCTGTGGGTGTAGGCAGATGTAGGCATGCTCAGTATTCCCTTGCATTGACAAGAGACAACACATAGCATGCGCACTCACCACCTGGGAGTCTAAAACATTCCTTCTTCTCACATACATATACCAACGTTGATGCCAGACACCTCAGACAACCTTTACCTCCCCATATATTGGCTGTCTACTGCCTGCATCAGACAGAGTCAGCCCTAAACTAAAACTGTGTCATCTTCTGTATTTACAAGTTAAGGCCTGAACTTGGAGTTTATTGTTTAATAATATGACTGTGTGGCATATCCTTGTATTTCATTACTTGGTCTGCTAAGCTAGTAAAAGTTGGGAGATATGTACAGACCTTACCTTAACATGTGACAGCAGAGACTTATTTGACTATGTGTCCATTACTAAGTAGTAGGCCTCAGGCATCAAGGATTCCTGCAGTCATACCTCTCAAAAGTACTGATGATCAGTGCATGCCCTCTGTTTAGCACCATATGTTTGTACTAGAAAATTGTTAAAGAACGACATTAGAAAGTATTGCAGTTTCTGACTTCACAACTCTCATAAGATCATTTACTATAAAGTTGGGAAATTTTGAGGCTATGAACAGGCTAACTTTCCAAGGCCAATATAAGTCAAAGGTACAATCACCAATTCAACACCACAAATGCTGATAAACTGAGCACTAAGTTAGCTAGATACCCTCTGCATCAGACACAAAGCTTTTGTATCCTTGAATTCAAAAGATAGAAAATAGGGATATGGCACAGTTGTTATCACTTGTGCAGGATGTTTTGTGGGGGACAGGAAGCCTAGGCTGACACAGGAGGTCAGTGAATGTGTGTGAGTAAGAAAGATAAGAAGGCAGACATGTGGGTAAACCAACAAATGGCCAGTTAGACAAAATCAGTAACTGCTGTGTGTGTCTGTAGGAGTCCTCCAGGTGAAATCGGTGTGTGAGTGTCTATATGACCACAGCCAAGCACTGTGCTGGCTATATGTCTTGGTATGTTCGACAGATGTGTGTCTTGCATGATAGAGTTGGCAGCTCATTGTTGTCATCCCCGACCACAAGAACTGGCTCTACCAGGAGTTGCACTGGCATGTTCATGCCCAAGGTCAGATGCAGTGCTCCAACCTGAATGTGACTGTCTGCTGGATGAGTTCCCTTCAAGGGGATGACAACGATCATGACTCCATGGCCTACCATGTCTGGATGTGGACAGCACACTCATTGATGGAGCAATTGAGGTACTGTCACTATGGGAGCATGATCGGGCAAGGTCATGTTGGCTGACAGCAGATGATGTGGCTAACCTATGCCCATAAGGATGCCTCTCCCCTCCCAGCAGATGTTCCATCACAGACACGGCTCGTTCCATCACAGATACCCTTCGGTCCATCACAGACAACTCTCATTCCAACATGTCATTCATCCAATCCAGTAAATTGACAACACAGTGGAGTTAGTCATGCTTGTCAGACTGTGCTACATCCACAACCCAGAGCATTTGTTTGCAGCACCAATAGAAACATGCCTGTACCTCCATGATGGTCCTACACATATGTTGAGTAGCATAGGAAGAGACACCTGCAATAGGTGGAGGAGGGACAGCAGGCCTCCTCCAAATACCACTAACAACCCTCCTGCATGGCACCTTGTCCCTGAAACATTTGTATATATTTATCACACAGCATTCCATTTTCATGTATGGGCAATCATGTATATCTTTAAAATGGCTTCAGGAACATGCCTATGACATCAGTACACTTCTAACTAATGCATACAGATAAAATTGTAATTTTATTGCTTCAAATTTTCTTAAATGCATTCCACCATATGCAGTATGTAGGTGTCAAAACGGAAGCATACCTTCTAAAATTCAGTACTCCTCTGTACAGATATATCCTGAAGAAAAATGTTTTTTGCAGTCTTCCAAACATATACAACTCTCTCCATTATCGATTTGCCTAGATACACAGTTGCCTTTTTATATGGTGTAGATTCAGGGCTGTTAGCATGGTGAAGATGCAAATGAGGTATGAACTCATTAGAATTGCTTAATCCCAAAAACTTGTATCCATGTAGGAGATGTAAATATAGTGCAGGCACTCCCTCAGTGTTTTTTAATGGATTGCAACTGTGAATGAATAGTGGTTTGGAGAAGGAAAACACAACAGCACTGCAGGCTGCCTTATTTCCACTGGGTGTGTCAGGTTAGAACTATGGTCTTAGATGTAAGGCTGAAAATGTAAGTAAGCAATACACTAGTCACTGGTTGTGTTCATTAACATCCAATTTGCTCTTCCTTTGTTGGCATCTGCATATGATATTATTTCCACTTAATATCCTGACACTTTTAAGGCCAGTGACATAGAATGACTTACACACTGCATGTCTCAGATTACTGCTAAGATAAATGAAAAATGACCAAAAACAGAAATGTAAGGCAGAGCTGTATATTTGCAAGCAATAATCATGACAGGCTTGTGTGATCACTAGGTGCACCACATCCAAAACTAATACATGTACAAATGACACTTGTATGGTTTGATATCAGTTGCTGCAGTTGGTTGTATGCATATTGATTTAAGTTTTTCCTGCAAAGTTGCTTGTCTGAGAATGAGGGATAAGGCACCCATCCTGTGTTCTGAATGTGCATTGGAGTGAGAGTGCTAATCCAGACCTATGTTGAAATATCTTATGGTACTAACATTTTCAAGTGTGTATGTCAAAGATTGCTTTTCCTTGTTTCAACTATTTCTCCCTTTTTCTGTTTTTTTTTTTTTTTTTTTTTTTTTTTTTGTGGGGAGCACTGTTTGTATGATGTGCCCCTAGCTCAAAGATGGTAAACAGGGAAAAAAAAATAAATGTCAGGTTTGGCTGTGTTTATCTCATTTGAGTGAAGCACAGCAGCAGTTTACAAACAGAACAATTGACCAGATAGGACCCAGACAGCCAAAAATAGAAATTGGATGCATCCAATTAATACTATTGGGGATTGCTAAGTGATGTTGCTCAGAGGTTAGCAGTGAGACCTTAAGAATAATGAGTAAAATATGGAATGTCATGTAACTAGGAGGCAGCAAGTTAAGTATAGGGCTGAGTACAGATGGCCCTGGGTTCTAGTACAGGGTGTGCAACCTTTGTTTTACTGTTGTGATATTGCAGTTTATAGCAATGAACTGCAGCACAGAGAAGTGTTTTTTCAAACTTTTTGTGGCAGCAGGTGTAGGACAGCCATATAACATGGTACTAGGTTTGAATACAGCATATTCCATACACTTGTATTCTGTTCCACTTCCCATTATAGTCACTCTCACTTATAACGCTTGACATGGTGTAGCTGATAATAATTATATGTATGAGGGCTGAGGCACTACTATTGTGCTGGTTTTGTATTAATTTATCTATGTATTATCATATGATAATTATCATATTTATTCTCAAATGTATGACTGTGGGTATACTGTGTACTATATTCCTGTAAGTATATTTCTGCTGTCCAGATTGCCATGGCCTTCACATTTGTTTAACACACATACACAACTGCCTATGCATCCAGTAACCTTAAATTTGCTTTGCTTGCTACTATTGCTCTCTGCTTATCATCATGCAAACATAGTGCTCGGAGGTGTGCACTTCAGCGCACCATGTTTGAGCAATGGTAAGCAGGGCATAGCATTTTCAAACAGTATGCACACTCCCAGTAAATGCAATGATGGGAACTGGTGGGAAAGCATAATTCTCCATCACTCTAGATCCATGGCAGACATGACAGGCATTTATGGGGAGGGTGTCAGGTTTAGGGCACAGTAATGGGGTGTCCAGGAGTCCAAGATTTTTATTGGAATCCTAGTTAAAAACCACAGTCCCAGGCTTTTGCAGAAGGACTTTTCTGGCTCCCAGTATGAGTTGGAAGCTTGGAATAGTTTAACCTGGGCTTTAGCCAATGCCACTAGTATCCCCCACATTGGTGAAAAATGTAGGCATCACTACAAAGACCTGCTGAGGAGGAACAGGGATACCCTCAACAGCTGGATCTGGGAATTTAGGACTGCGGAAATATGACACTTGTGTAAGTATCAACTACAGAGAGTACTTATAAGACATAAAAGCTGAATATAGGCAAGATTGGTATTCATAATGGTATTCTGCTCTGTTTTTTTTATTCCACAGCTGCCAGGGACAGTGAGGTCATCATATAAACCCATGGGGCTAGACTGGTAAGGATGAGGGAAACATGTGGTATTATGCAGCAGAATATTAGTGTTATTCTAGCATTAAATGTTGAAGACAGCTTTTTTTATAGAGCTGTATCAAATTGAGCATGCATATCTCAACTGTAAAAGCAAGTATAGAAATAACTGTCAGGAACGCACTGGCTGAGCCTCAAACTGTATATAATAATTGCTTTTTAATCCAATATACAATTTCATTCAACTCCTTGGTCAAACTTCTTCAGACTAAAAATTTTTTTCTGAAACCACTTCATTTAAAAGCACACAGATAAAAATCACATGTTTCAAAAACACCTATCACAACATCACAGTAATTAAGATAATAATCAACACATATTTGCCCCTAACTAGCAGCAATGAATGGGCAGATAAATCAATCCTCACTTCTGGCTATTTAAAAAATCTTATAAAATGGTCATGTATAAAAATCTTAGTTGAATTTCCAATGTCCAATACACATCAAACACGGATGAGACAAACAACTCAATTGAATGCATTGAAGACATGCCAAAATATACATCTAGCACATAAAGAAATAATGAATAAATGCTTGAATTAAATGAATCGACAACATGTCAAGCGCAGGTGAAATTGGTACATGGTGCCCAAGGGTATACCGCTGTAGCAATGTTCCGCGGTAGTGGAACGTATAAACAAACTATAACAGTAACGTACTATCAAAAATATTAAATTTCTTTTTATTAATCATTCTTCATTTTTGGCCTCGCACTGTCACTCTTATTCAAGCTTAAATAAGCTAGGTAAAGTGCATTTGCCTTCATGAAGTTTCTTTTATAAGCAGGCAGTCCAAGGACCATTAAGAGTCAAGAACTCAGTCACTAGTAGCTTACGTACTTGGATCTATGATCACATTGCACTGCCCTATGACCTCATTCATAACTAAGTAGGCGGGTTGTTTTGGCCTCTGGCTGCCCAGTCACCTGCAACAAGCACAGCCTACTTAGTGAACTAAAAGAGGTTCGTTTTACGACCAAGGATCTGCTGCCAATATCTAAATAAGGAACAACTGATGGTAGATAATCTCATCCAGATCTATCAAGTCCTCTATTACTTGAAATATCTATAAATATCTATAGTTAGGCAAGATGGGTATTGCCATTAGGACAGGAAAATACAAGTCTAAGTTCATTGTACGTGCTAATGATGGACATATCAAAGTGTTATTTTGTTAAACTGTATTATATCCATGCCCTCAGAGGTTTTTAATAACCTGACATAAATTAATTGAGCAGGGGGGTAAAAATAAGACTAAAGTAACACAAGTTGATCAAGAAACATTAGAGGGATATACCACTTCAAATCATAACCTACATATGATGGGGCAATTCTATCAAAAACTTTGCAGGTGTAAATCACTTCAAGTCATAACCTATATGAGACTCATGTAGCTGCCCCCAATATTTAACGATGCATAAATATCCATACACACTAAAAGGTACTACAGGCTCACAAGATGGAAAAATGGCATATATAAATATAAATATAAATCATCAAGGTGCTCAATTATATAGCTAAGTAGTACTATACATTATAGGCATAAGCTAATTAAATTCATAATAAATTGCAATTAAACAGCAAATATGCACTCTATATCATAAGTTATCTTTCCAAACTTTTCAGTTTTAGAATGCATTTAATCGAACAAGCATCATTCAGTCCTGGGTATTTGTAAGCATCGAGCTTGCTTTGCCAAAGCAATTCAGGTTCTTCCAATTTCAAACTCTTCGGGCGTCCCCTTATATTATGTGTGACTTGGTCAATAGCTGAATATTTAAATGAATGGCCTGTGCAACATGAGACATGTTTTGCCAAGGCATTCTCCAGCTTGTCCTTGCTGATTGCATATTGGTGCTCATAAATACGTTCATGGACCTTCCGGTCCATTTTGCCTATGTAATAGATAGGGCATTGCTGGCACTTGGCCAAATATATAACGGCCTTTGAATTGCAATTAAATTTATGTCTAATTTTGTATTCCATGCCATTGATATCAAATGATTTAATTGCCCCTATATGTCTGCAAAAATTGTAGTTCTCACATCTAGACATGCCAGCCAAATTAAATTTCCTTATTGTTTTACCCTCCAACAAATTCTTCAGGTTAGGTCCCCTCCTATATGTGATCTTAGGTGGGTCCCCTATTGTACATGACAAGTCTGTGTTGCTCTTTATTAAATCCCAGTTTTTATTTAAGATATATTTAAACATCTGACTGTCCATACTAAAAGTGTTAGGAGTATGTGCTGCAATCTGTAGCACAGTGTGCATTTGTTAGGAGCTGATAGTCTTAAAAATAAAACTTAACTGTTAAGAGTTGGTAGTTTTAAAAGTAAACATTAAGATAATAGAGTCAATTCATTGTATTAATGCACTGTATGTCCCATGTGAAGGTACTAATCCTATCTCTTTTCTTTCTCTCACCCCAACCCTTATCCTCTCTTTTTTTATTTTATTTTTATTTTATTTTTTTCTTATTACGTGTTGTCAAATTGTGTCTATGTCATCCTTGTGTACCACATCACTAAATGCTCCACAGCATTAGGCTTTAGCAATGTGGCTCATGCTTGTGCACTGTTTTCTGAAGTGCATATGTGCATCTTGCATGCGTATGCACTTTGCTAGGTGTCTCACAAACCTGCTTCTCATCGTGCTATGGAAATATTCATATTATGCTGTATTGCTGCTATTTACTGTCCATTTCCTGTGTATGACATGAAATTACATGTGTAAACATTGAAATGTCAAGCACTCAAAAACCAATAAGCAAGATGCAGAAGACCCGGATACCTTGACCGGAAAAATACTGTCCGGCCACAAAAAATAAAGTGGAAATAGTTGCTGATGTGTGATCCAGCTAAGCAAAACAGTCAAAAGGTGCAAGTTAACAGACCAAATGGAATCCAAAGAAAACGTTTTTAATTCACAAATCTTCAAAACACGAGCGCTTTCGCCCAGTATTACCAGGCTTTATCAAGTGTAACAAACAATGCCTTCACATGTTACTTATAAGGTGCTTGGCTTAAAACCATTGGTTGATTAATTAAAAACATTAATTAATTGCATTAATTTACATTTAGTTGATTTAAAGACAACCTTAAAATGCAGTGCAGAAGAAAGTGCTGCTTGATAAAATAATTTAAACTCATTAACTGCATTATTTAATACAATGTTAATGGTAATTTGAAACTTTTTTTAAAAAAATCTTTGTTCATAAATACTCTAAAAACACATTAAGGTGTTGGAAATGTTCTTGTCTAACTAAAAGACCAATGTGTTAAAAAACTAAAAATGCAAAGTCATCCTATGACTGATGGGCTACTGTGGATGAACTTGTCTTGAAATGTAAAATTAAAACTCTAAATGGGTCCTGTGCAGAACCATGACCTATTCCTAATGGAGTGAAATGTGGAAGTGTAAATAAATACTATCTGTCTGAACACAAATGAGGGAAGGGAAGAGAATGTGTAAAATAAAAAAGACTGAAGCAAACCCATGGGAAACTGTCTCAAATTTAAAGTACGTTTCTTTTAGCTTTAAGTATGCTGACTAAGCTTAAATTGTCATTAAGGCCTGGGTACCTTGTCGCATTCAGTCTTAATTGCCACATCAATTCTCTGGTAGTTAGTGTGGTTTCCCAATCCCCGCCTCTCTGGTCAGGAAAAACTTTTTCTAGAACAAAGAAACGAATGGACATACTAGGACAAACCAAGGAATGCCTGAAAAAAGCATTTGTTTCTTTTTTACATTTGATGTCTTAAAAATGTTCATATATCCTTCGTTTCAGTGCCCTTTCTGTTTTGCCCACATAGAAGGATGTGCAAACCTCACAAAAACCTAGGTATACCATGCCCGAAGAATAACAGGAGTAGTACTCGCTGGCTGATAGAGTGATGTTACGGGCAGTAATGTGTACCTTGTGAGTGTTTGCAATAAAGGGGTATTGATGACATCTGCCACATTGAAAAGTCCCTTTCCTTTTGTTGCAACTGAAATGTTCTGACTTGTCTTTAGTAATCATACTTTGTTCAAAAATGCTCTTCAAGTTGGTGTTCCTTTTTCTAATGAAGGAAATGCTGGTGGGAAACAAGTTACCTAATTCCTCATGAGAAGTAACCACCAGCCAAAAATCCTTCATAGTCTTTTCTATGAAAAATGCATCAGCTGAATAGGTGTACACGAAACTCTTAGAAATGCTTTGATCTATGGTTGATTGAGTTCTAGGGAACGGTGCTCCTGTGCCTAACAATGGTTGAAAAAACTGATCTCTTTTGATAAGGACCTCACTGAGGATGTCCTGAAAAAAGGCAGGAGGGTAGCCCCTTTCTAAAAATAGAGTTCTAAGAAAATCTATCTCTTCCAGAAAAAAATCCGTAGTGCTGCACATTCTGCAGGCTCGTACTAAATGACCCTTGATTATACCTTTCTTAATATAAAGAGGGTGCCCGCTGTCAAAATGGAGGAAGGAGTTAGAATATGTCTCTTTTCTGTGCACCCTAGAAAGGAAACCTTTGTTGTTTGGATTTTTTGTCAAATGAATGTCTAAGTAATGTAAAGTTGTATTGCTAATAACATAAGTAAATTTAAGAAAGTTAGTCGTGCTGTTCAAGTAGTCCATGAATAGGAGAAATTGTTCTTCTGTGCCCTCTGAAAGGATACAGATATCATCAAGATATCTTTTGTAAAATCTGATGTATTGGTTCCAATTGGTGGAGTGAATGTATACAGTTTCCCACTTGTGTAACACTATATTAGCGTACGCACTGGCGCAAGGCGCGCCCATGGCTACTCCACTTTTTTGACGGAAAAATTCGCCATTAAAATAGATAAAATTATTGGAAAGAACCATGGTCATAAATTCTATAACTAGGTTCATCAAACCATTGCTCAAATTAGATTCTCTACTTAACATTTCACTGAACCATTGCATCCCTGTGCTGTGTGGGATGCTAGGAAACAATTAGACTATGTCAATCGTTGCCATAAACAAGTTCGAGTTGTCAATATCTTGGTCCAAGCAGGTTAAAAATTCCCAAGAATCCTTACATACAAAGGTTAATCTAGAGACATAGTTCTTTAAATGAAAATCCACAAATTTACTCAAAGGTTCTGTTATGCTCCCTGCCCCTGCTACAATCGGGCGGAATTTCAAAGGATCAACCCCTTTATGAACCTTAGGTATACCAAATAAAATGGGGGGTTTTGGTTTGGATACCAGGAGGTAATTATAGGACTTTTCATCAATAGCACCTTGCATTAATAGGTCGTATAAAGAATATTTTATGCTGGCAAGTGCAATGTTTAACTCGTTGAGAGAAATAGATTCATAAATGTTGTCATCCTGTAACAAATCATGTATATAGTTTTCATATTCTAGTTGGTGCATTAAAACAATCCCCCCTCCCTTGTCAGGTTTCATCACCCGAATCCTTTCTTTTTTTAATTTGTCTATAACTAAATGTAATCTTTGTGGAAAATTAGAAGGATGAGATGCCTGCTTTTTACCAAGATTTTTTCTCAGAGTGTTCTCAATTAACTCTTCAAATATTTTTAGGGTAGGATGGGTGGGGGGGTTGAAAGTGCTACTTCTATGCAATGTTGCATCCTGAACAACTTGATTTTTGAAAAATGATGTTAAATTCAGGTTTCTAATGAATAATTTCAACTAAATCAAGAGTTTTGGAAGGTAGCTGGCTCTGTGAGGGACATATTGTAACCCTTTGGTAAACAGCTCAAAAAAATGAGAAGTAATTTCTAACTCAGTGAAATTATAAATGGTGAAATTGTCAATGGTCTTAATTCTACATTCTCCTTGTTCTTCTTCAATAAAAAACTGTGAAGTGTTTGTCAAAATTCTGTTACTACCATCTAATGCCTCTTCCCCCATGGGTTTTGTTGGAAATGATTTGTTTTCCCCCTTGGTCTGCCCTGGGGAACTTGAAAACCCTGTTGTCCATTACTATTACCTTTTTGAGCCAGTCGCTCACTTCTTCTGGGTATATCTGAGTGGGCATAATCATAGTCATCATTTATAGCTTGTGTTTCACCAGAGCCTAATTCATTACCATTTGTTCTTTGCCTCCCAGTTGGTGCTGGATAAGCCCTACCCTCACTATATTCAATTAAGTCCCTTTCTAGTTTTTTAGCCTTTCTATCTAAAACTTTAAAGCAATATGCATCAACTTCCTTAAAAGTGTCATCATATTTCTTTTTAAAACTGCTAAAACGATCATCCTTAGTGATAACATCATGTAAACCATTAAGTTCCTTCAAAATACAGTTGCCTTTGTTAACATAGTCATTCACCATCAAATTTAACATTTCTAGCCCAGTTTTGTTAAACAAATCAGTCAACTGGGAATGTAGAGTTGAGCCCATATGAGCGTTGTTTGGGAACCGAAAACAACGTAACCCCTTAGGGACACGCTCTACTTTTAAACATTCCCTTAAATAATTAATTTCAAGATGCGAGTTTTTGTATGCATACAGTTTGTTTTTAAATGCTTCAAATTTATTGTCTAAATGCTCGAATTGAGCATTCACAGTACCTGTTGAAAAATGTGGTTGTTTTTCAGTCCACGCTTTGAAATTAAAGCTGTTACCAGTACGAGCATCTTGGCAGTCATTTTTGCTGTTAGGCGAGCTGCCCTGCAAAGAACCCATGGGATGGTCCACAATAACCGGTTGTTTTAGCGTATATGTAGCTCTCGGGTCTTTTTGGTGCTCTCCGTTACGCTCCCTCTCCTTGTTATGCTGTTGATTACCGGGTAAGCCCGTGAAGTTAAAATTATTGGCTTGAACCAAAGTTTTGTTGAGCTGAGCTAAGAGGGCAATGACCTGGTTGAATTCTTTCCTCGTCACCGGCGTGTCATCTGGTTCTTCCCTTAGCAACAGAGGCGTGTCAGCAAAATCCGGAAAAGATAGATCTTCGGCCATACCAAGTAAACGCAGAAATGTCAAGCATTCAAAAACCAATAAGCAAGATGCAGAAGACCCAGATACCTTGGCCGGAAAAATACTGTCCGGCCACAAAAAATAAAGTGGAAATAGTTGCTGATGTGTGATCCAGCTAAGCAAAACAGTCAAAAGGTGCAAGTTAACAGACCAAATGAAATCCAAAGAAAACGTTTTTAATTCACAAATCTTCAAAACACGAGCGCTTTCGCCCGGTATTACCAGGCTTTATCAAGTGTAACAAACAATGCCTTCACATGTTACTTATAAGGTGCTTGGCTTAAAACCATTGGTTGATTAATTAAAAACATTAATTAATTAATTGCATTAATTTACATTTAGTTGATTTAAAGACAACCTTAAAATGCAGTGCAGAAGAAAGTGCTGCTTGATAAAAGAATTCAAACTCATTAACTGCATTATTTAATACAATGTTAATGGTAATTTGAAACTTTTTTTAAAAAAAATCTTTGTTCATAAATACTCTAAAAACACATTAAGGTGTTGGAAGTGTTCTTGTCTAACTAAAAGACCAATGTGTTAAAAAACTAAAAATGCAAAGTCATCCTATGACTGATGGGCTACTGTGGATGAACTTGGGCACTGAAACGAAGGATATACGAACATTTTTATGACATCAAATGTAAAAAAGAAACAAATGCTTTTTTCAGGCATTCCTTGGTTTGTCCTAGTATGTCCATTCGTTTCTTTGTTCTAGAAAAAGTTTTCCCTGACCAGAGAGGAGAGGATTGGGAAACCACACTCACTACCAGAGAATTGATGTGGCAATTAAGACTGAATGCGACAAGATACCCAGGCCTTAATGACAATTTAAGCTTAGTCAGCATACTTAAAGCTAAAAGAAACGTACTTTAAATTTGAGACAGTTTCCCATGGGTTTGCTTCAGTCTTTTTTATTTTACACATTCTCTTCCCTTCCCTCATTTGTGTTCAGACAGATAGTATTTATTTACACTTCCACATTTCACTCCATTAGGAATAGGTCATGGTTCTGCACAGGCCCCATTTAGAGTTTTAATTTTACATTTCAAGACAAGTTCATCCACAGTAGCCCATCATTCATAGGATGACTTTGCATTTTTAGTTTTTTAACACATTGGTCTTTTAGTTAGACAAGAACACTTCCAACACCTTAATGTGTTTTTAGAGTATTTATGAACAAAGATTTTTTTTAAAAAAGTTTCAAATTACCATTAACATTGTATTAAATAATGCAGTTAATGAGTTTGAATTCTTTTATCAAGCAGCACTTTCTTCTGCACTGCATTTTAAGGTTGTCTTTAAATCAACTAAATGTAAATTAATGCAATTAATTAATGTTTTTAATTAATCAACCAATGGTTTTAAGCCAAGCACCTTATAAGTAACATGTGAAGGCATTGTTTGTTACACTTGATAAAGCCTGGTAATACCGGGCGAAAGCGCTCGTGTTTTGAAGATTTGTGAATTAAAAACGTTTTCTTTGGATTCCATTTGGTCTGTTAACTTGCACCTTTTGACTGTTTTGCTTAGCTGGATCACACATCAGCAACTATTTCCACTTTATTTTTTGTGGCCGGACAGTATTTTTCCGGTCAAGGTATCCGGGTCTTCTGCATCTTGCTTACATGTGTAAACATTACAAACTGAGGGCCCAATCTAACAATATGTCACATATTTACAATACATCCATCTGTTGCTACCCCCTAAGCATTACAACTCTGGTGTCTCGTTACATGACATACATGGAAAGACTGAAAGACCTGTCAGTGCACCCAGTATCATGCAGACTGCTGAGAGGTGACCTATGCCTGGCCTACAGAGCAGTGTCAGACCCTTCCCTACTAGAAATGCTGCACATCTGCAAATTAAATGGGACAAATATAATCTGGCCCTGGGTTCTCAACCTAGCCTGTGACATAAACAGAACATGCTAAGGAAACAGACATATCCCTCACACTCCTCTGTAATAGGCTGCCACTGCATATGAATCAGTGCTCCTCAATGACCATGTTCAAGCTCAACCTTGGCTACTCGTTGGGTGATTGTAAAGTCACCTCTGGTGTGACATCTGGTGCTGCTCACAAAATCGCTCTGCTAACAATGACCATCCAGCTCTGCTCAATAAGGGTACTTGTGTTTTTACACAGCTAGGCTTCTAAATACTATAGTGCCATTAGGCTAGTAGCCTCCTATGTACATATGAAGCGATGAGCTGATGCAGGTCTCCCAACATTTTGTCTCCCACATGGCCTGCTGATGTCATCTTCTATAAGTTCACCTGCAATCTTATAAAAGTCAGACTTGTGCCATGGCACTTGTATGAAAAACTGTGTTCTGTAGTCTATGTAGTTACATAGGTAGGGGTTCTGTTCTCAATACAGGCAACTGAGAATGTGCATGTGTTTTGTGCCTACAGATCCATTTCATGCAGGCTTCCCAACTTCTTTTCTACAGCATGCACTGTTAATGTCATCCACTATAGGTTGACCTGCAGCCATGTAAAAGTCAGACTTGTGCCATGGTGCTTGCATAAAGTACTGTATTCTGTAGTTTGTGTACTAAGATCAGTAGGGGTTCTCTTCTCACTACAGTCAACTGTGTTTATGTGTGAGCTGTTGTTTGATATTATAGAGAGTATTTTACACCGGCATGTGGAACACAGTTATATTCTCCTCAACAGACACTGTTGATGTTAACAGCTATAAAGTGTTGTCTGAGACAGTTCAAGTCAGACTTGTACTGTGGTGCTTAGATAATATACTGTGTACTGTAGCCTATATACTTAGATAGGAATGGAGTTTTATTCTCACTGCAGTCAACTGTGTGTGTGTGTGTGTGTGTGTGTGTGTGTGTGTGTGTGTGTGTGTGTGTGTGTGTGTGTGTGTGTGTGTGTGTTTCTATACGTGCTTGACAACAGAGAGAGCATTTTATAGCAGCATGTGGGATATTGCTTTTACCATCTTGCTCTCAACAGACTCTGCTGATTTGCAGATGTGCAGTATACACATCAGGGCAGGGTCCGATATGCTGTGTAGTCCAGGCACAAGTCATGTCATCTTCTCCAATATAGATTTCAGGAACAGGGCTTTCAGTATATCCATGTACTTCATGTTATGGATTGTATTACTTATATTTTCTTGTTGTGAAACCCCCATGGTCTGTCCAGTGGCTGCAGATGTCTGATGAGGTACATGCAAAAAGAATCATTATACTGTATTAGTGTTCAGATAAGGTTTGAGTACAGTGCTGTTATATCCTCCTCAGATCTGGATACAATGTCCTGACTTCTGAGGTACACAATGTAGCCTTTCCATACCACTAAGGCACTTGGGTGAAGCTTAGATTGCTATCTGCATGCATTCCCAATTATTGCACCACTGGTTTCAGCATAGGGGGAGTGTTGTCAATGGTGTATTTACCAGGAAAATCCACTTTGCATAAGGTGCAAATCCTGATGCATTTTTTTTATTTATTAGTACACCGTATGGCTTTGGCACCAATCATTGTGTGTTAGGCTCTCTTGTACTATAGCCACATCATTGATGGACTCAGTGATTGCAACCAATATGCATGAATCAAGAAACTTGGTAAGCTACAAGTTTTTGCAGCCTGGACTGTATATAGCTAATACAGATCCTTGGGATACACCAGTGGTGACAACTGCAATGGTAGAGGTTGATTCGCCAACTTTTACAGAATGTGGACTGTTGGTGAGGACATTGGTTAACAATCTAGTGACATAAGTTTTAATCCCCAGCTACTAGAGTTTGTTAACAATATCTGTGTAAGGGGATTGTGTCCAAACCCTAGGACAGATCAAGATAGGCAGTATGCACTGTGTTATCTTAATGCATGCCTATCACACAGAAACAACTGGCTGTGACAATATCACAGATTGCCTATAGCTTGACTCAGAACATACACGTACCAAACACAGTGTGATACAGACTTCACTACACCCTCCAGATGGACTATGTTCCCATAGAAGGGCATGCATCGACATGCATCCATCTGAGTGGGTTGGGGACAGCACCTGATGCATGCATGTATAGACACATCCTGACTGCCCTGATCTGTAAGGTAGATCAATATGTCATCATGGACTTTCTCTAAATGGACACTAATAATATCCCATATTTTTGCAACAGACATATGAGTTTTTGATGCTACATCTATGTCTGTTACATCTGTCAGATGTCCTCAAAGATCTTCATCCTGTGGAACTTGAAAAGACCAAGGCAGTTGATATGAGCCACTCTGAGGTATTCCCTCCACAATGACAGATGTGGCCATCAACACCTATATCACCAAGTGAGTAGAACAGTGGATCACATTCATGGCATCTAAATATGTAGAAATGTGTGAAGTGACCTACATCTTGTGTCCATTGATCAAGTGTGTAAATCAGAGCTGTCTGCTAGGCCCTTTCCTGTCCATGATTGAAATCACAGACGTCAAGAATGACATACACATTCTGTGCCCCAACAGCTGTCTGGAGGACTACAGATTGTGGGTAACCATTGACTCCAACTGTGATATTGGTATAATACATACAGTATCAACACACATAAAAATGTATGTGTACATATACACTGTCCTGTCCTGGCCCTGCAAACCAAGGATATTGTAGATGTCACAAATTATCAGCAGATGAGTTATGTGGCCTGTGTCCTTGGATATGTGATATTCGGAATGTCCACCAGCATGTGTCCACTCTGGTGAGTACCCCCTTGTATGTAACACAACTACTGAGTATGTGCAGGATATCAACATGACAGGCTAGTTCACAGCCTTCACCACATCAATACCTGAGTGCAATGTCCTCTTCCTCGAGTCCCTCCATACACATCTCTTAGTGACTTGTAACTGAGGTGTACCACCTTTGTCACTGCAACCTGTCACACATCTATTTGTGCATGCCTAGGTATTAGTTTTGTTGCATAAACATTACTGCCTGATGGCACAGAACCCACATCATGTTGTAATACTACATGCATGTGTGATATCTGTTTCACTGATGCACTCATGACATACTTAGCTGTTTCACAACATTGATGGCATGGTTTATATTCATGATGGGAAAGATTGTCCCATACATATCTTTGCCATACACACCAGTCATCTAGCTGTAATGATCATAATGTTAAGTGTGTCTCCTCACACATCCTGCAATATGTTAGTGTCAGGAGACTGTGCTTGATTGCACTCATAAACTGGTGACCGGTCCTAATAGCTGTACAAGTGTGTTGGTGCAGAACCATCTATGCTCACTCAGAAACTCACATGTTGTGTCAAAGACATGGGTATTACTGATGGTATTATTCTGATATTGTCCGTGACTGTGTGTGATGGTTTTACTGTTGGCCGTGAGCCTGTATCTGTGTCCTACTTGTTGGAAGCCTCTGCTGACAATACAAGCATACTCAGGCTAATCAGTTGTCACAGCTTCAAAATATGCACCCAAAACTGTATTTAACATATATGATACATGTCATCTCCATTCTCCATTGTTCATGTCTGGATGCTTATCTTACACAGACATCCTCCACTGTCATGTCACCTTGAGTAACAGTCACATCATATATATTTGTCACTGTGCAGTTCATACTGTGCCATGTGGAGATGTGATTAGTGTTCCTGCTGCAACTGTGTTCCTTTTACATTTCCTTATGTGCTGTAGATTACAATGTTTCATCTGTCCTCCTTCCCAATGTTCATCACTAAACTTCATCTGTGTGTCCCTATTCAATAAATACACTTTCCATGACTGTTTCTTATAAATGGTAGTCCATATACCCTTAGAGATCGACACAACTTGTACAGACTGTGTGGAATGGGATTCCACAATGCTCAGCACTATATACACTCTCCTGTCCTGTGCCTGCAACATGTACATTAATATATGAAAAACCCTGGTGGTTCGTGTGGCATTCTGCAAAATACCACTAGCACAGTATGCTGAAGTGTACACATACACTGTCCTGTCCTTTCCTGTTCTGTCTCCGCAACATAACACATTAACATATGAAAAACCCTGGTGGTCTGTGTGGCATTCCGCTCAATCCCACTAGAACAGTATGCTGGAGTGAACACATACACTGTCCTGTTCTGTCCCTGCAACATAATAGATTAATATATAAAAAGTCCTGGTGGTTTGTGTGGCATTCCGCTTATCCTGCTATCCCAGTTTATTATGCTGTAACTAAGTTTGCTATCTGCATTGCTTTACATGGTTTCCTGGCCGCCATGAAACTCTGAAGGCAAGCCATGGCATGAATACTCAAGTACTACTGCTCATCGCGCAAACACTTAAACTCCATGTAGGCTTTGGGTGAAGCCTACATGGAATTTATCGAATCCCAGGGATTATCTATCAGTTTCTTTAGACATGCCACCGGCTGTCTCTTTCTTTGTTGGTAAGAACAAGGTCTAGATTTTTCATTGTCAAGGTCTTCGTCTTCTGTTTGATTCAGGCATTATCAGCAAATGTGTCATTTATAGCTTCTTAACAGAATAAGAAAAACTTTATTTTAACAGCTTCAAGAATACCAATCAAATGAAAGTTAAGGCAACTCTGAAATGACAAAGAAATTTGCTTTATTTATTTGAAGTAAGTTAATGTGCGAACTTTAGTATATCACATAACTGAAAGTAATGCAATAATATGCAAGCCTCAGACTTGATCAAAAAAAGAATGAAATGTTTTTTAGGTAAGCTGGCTGTTAAAGCAGACCCACTTTTGACTATGTTAAGAGTAGCTTTATGCAGATATAAAACTGCTGGAAAAAAAATGGTTTGACTGTTTGTGCTGCAAATTACATTATTCAATTTTTGCAAGCTTTTCCCCTGGTTCTTTATTCTGGGCATTCTGTTCAGTAAATCATTTTATCGTTCATTGTAGCATAAAAAAGACAACCCTAAGTTTATTTTTATGTTAATTATTCAAAAGCCTATCATAAATGTGGCTGGTATATAGACACCTCTTACAGACTACTGCTAAAAATGTGACAACATCTAGACAAGAGATAACATCAGCTTAAGGTCTCTTATCCCAAGACTACCTGCTGTGTCTCACTGTGTCTAGGCTGGTCTTATTTATGTCAGTTATTAAAACTTCTCAGCTGCTTTCCCTTCCATGAATCCCATTTCTAATATAGTTGTAACTTGTGTGTGTGTGTGTGTGTGTGTGTGTGTGTGTGTGTGTGTGTGTGTGTGTGTGTGTGTGTGTGTGTGTGTGTGTGTGTGTGTGTGTGTGTGTGTGTGTGTGTGTATATACTATTTTCTTTGCTTGTCAGATACAGAGTGGGTCTCTAATAGTGTAGGTTGCTTCACAGATGTTCACGTTTCTCCTCCTTATGTGAGACCTTCTTTCCATCTTTGTACTCTTCGACAATTGTTTTGATCTGTACAGATGTCTGTGGACCTGTTAAATGAGTGTATTACATTATTAGAATACATGAAAAAATGTCAGAGAAAATTAATAATCTTCATGCAAAGCTAAAGCTTCAGCAACTGCATATATACTGGCCTGGGTTTTTGTCAATAGTATAGAAATGCCTTGTGCATCTGGCCTACCACACTTCACACATGTCAGACAGACAAAAGTTTATCCAAGCTGGTCACTGACTTGTAGTCTCCTCTCCATTTATGTAGCATCTTTCTGTCTGTCTCATGAATTATCCAGATTACTTTATTCTTTCTAATCCAACACTAACTCAGATAATTGTCCCCCAGACAAATCTCACATTTCTTGAATAATACTACTGGATGTATACAGCATTGTAAAATCATAAGTGTGCCTCATAGATTCAGGATATGCTATAAAGTGGCATTTTGGAACATGTGTATAGAATAAAAAGATTTTTGGCCAAATGTTTATGTCAGCACCTAATGGTCACCTGGCAAACACTAAGTTATTTGTGTCCAGGTAAAAGTTGGCCAAATATGTTTCTAATTTCTAATTCACTGCCTATAACTCCCACTTTCCCCCAGGAAATGCCCTCTGCCATTTCTCCCCCAACTATCCCTAAAGAAAAGGTCCTCACTGCAATCTCCAGAGATAAAAATCACTACATCAGTGGGTCTCAATAATATCCTAGGATGCCCTGTAAATAGCTCAAAACATGGCCAGTCAGCCCACTAGAATATCTATTCAACCACAGCCTCAAGACCAGCTTCATCCCTAGGGAATGGAGAACTGCAACAGTCACTGCTCTTCTCAAAAGCAGATCATCAGCAGACACAGGGAACTACCAACCCATAAGTTTGACTAGTCTTATATGCAAGGCCATGGAATGAATTATCATGGACCTGATAAACAAGTATATAGCAAATCTTCGAACAGTGGACCCAAACCAGTTCAATTTTGTCAAGATCAGGACCTGCCTACTAAACTTAGTGGACTTCTTCAACAAGGACATTAGGGTTGTGGACAAGAATAGAATGGTACAAATGTCTTGACGTGGCAAAGGCATTTGACACAATATCTCACGCAGGTATTATAGACAAACTCACAAATTAAGTCAACAGATGGGTAGCCAAATGGCTCTTAGATTAGATACATGAGATTTGGGAGGGGGGAATCCACCTCCAACAAGAAGCCTGTTACTAGTGGTGTCCCACAGAGCTCAGCATTGGGACCTTCCCTGTTTGGAATGTACTTCTCTGAAGTCAAGGCAAATGCAAAAGGCCTTTGGCTGACCAAATTTGCTGACCAGGCATTTGTAATGGCTTCAGCAGCCACAGGGGTTCCTCACTAAAAGAATACACGGTGTAAATAATATGTCCTATGCGATCAACCACAAAGCCCTATTCCTGCACATGGTCAGCTACAGACTACTGAGGGGTGATCTATGCCTAACCTACAACGAATTCTCCCTTTCAGCCCAGATAGATCTGTTACACATTCACAAAACAAGCAGCACTAGAATTACCCAATCTAAGGATCTGAACATTGTCAGTGACATAAACAAAAGATGTTGGAGGGACAGGTATGTGTCTTAGAGATTACCCCTTCTCTGGAACAGGCTCCCCATTAATGGAAAAAAGAACTTTTCCGTAAGCCTATTCAAATTCAGTTTGGACCAATGGATGGAAATTGTAAATGTATCCCTACTTTGACACCTATAACCCTTATGGGCAGGGACAGTTATATACCAAAGCCATTCTAGCCTTTGGGCATTGATAATTGAGAAAATAAGGGCATGAATGGCTAGATTTATAAAAAGGATCTAGGGCTGTTAGCTTAGTAACCTCCTATGATATATGCTCCTGTTTTGTTCTAGTTATGTTGGAGGTAAATTAAAAAAAAAAAAAAAAAAAAAAAAAATTAAGTAAAGATTATGTAGCTGATGGAGAAGTCACCGAACTTTTGATTTGACAGCAAAAACTCCTTTTTATCATACCAGTGACTGGTATTTCTGTTTTGGCCCCAACTTTTAACTACATGGCAATTTTCATAAAAGCTGGGTCTCCTGCA
Source organism: Protopterus annectens (assembly GCF_019279795.1). Classification (NCBI taxonomy): domain Eukaryota; kingdom Metazoa; phylum Chordata; order Ceratodontiformes; family Protopteridae; genus Protopterus; species Protopterus annectens. The sequence continues at coordinate 726 of NW_025049138.1, read as the reverse complement.
AACACACCAGTAATAAGATGATAAACAGGTAATGCAGTCTGCTGAAAATCAATGGTTCAGATAAAGCGATTGATATAATGAGCAATGCATGTCGATACTTAGTAAAAATAAGTCAACATATATATGATATTGACTGAGAAGTATAGGGCTTGTGTATATGAGGCAGATCAATATGTAGGTTTATTGGTTAAACTTGTTTATGAACATATTACTGCAGATATCTGACAGATGTGAGCATATAAAATTGCATTATTATTATTATTGTAATCAGTAGAAAATAGTTTTGAAAATGAAATTTGTTGAATAGCATTTATTTTATTGTAGTAAAACACAACAGCTACCAACCAGAACCCGAACTTGGGTCCACTAAAAAAGTTGCAAAGCACAAAAAGACAGATTTATTTTGGAGTTTTTTGGTCATCCTTGGATCCTTTTTTGTATTGATTTTATTGTGTTTTAACATGGTAATAATAAAATGTGCAAAATATTGATATTCAAATTAATGTCTCATACATGTAATACCTCATTTAAACATAGTTAAGGGGTCACTGGGGAACTGTTTCATTTCATAAGTGTAATGTCTCCGTTAATCAGAATCAGTCTTATTCCTGGAGGGCCTTAGATAATCAGAGTTGGTCTTATACTTTTAATATTTCTATTAATCAGAATGTTCTCATACTTGAAAAAAATCAGAGTCTTAAATGTTATTCTTTGGAACATAGGAAC
>NW_025049137.1:0-26058 GCF_019279795.1 Protopterus annectens | reverse complement strand
TTAACAAACTGGTAAGCACTTTCGCTATGGAATCGGGGTCTGAAGAAGCTATGATTCCATAGCAAAAGCTCTTACTAGTTTGCCTACTTTACCTTTGGATAGTTTGAACTGTGACTGCTATGTTTCCACACTGGTGCTTTTTTCTGCACTCAATCATGGTTTAGTGTTGAAATGGGTCTGCATGAATGGGGTCTAATGGATCTTTACCCTCTTTGGGTATTACAACTACCACTGCTTTCTTCCAAGATATTGGTACTTCTCTTCGTAAAATACTGTCAAACAAAACCTTCCAGATCTTTCAGTCTTTTCCTCCTAACTTCCAAACTTCCAAAGGAATACCATCTATGCCTGGGGACTTTCATGTAGATTGGTTATACATCACACTTTTTATTTCATCTTCTCCTATCCTAACTGTGAATAATTGACCTCCTCTACCTCTAACCTTGGCATATTTAATGCTACCGTAAACATTTCCATTTGTAACTTTTCTTGATTTCCATTTCATAGAATTTCCAAAGTAATTCTAATACCTCTACAGGATCTCTTGTTACCTTCCTTGTTATAGGCTCCCTAAGCTTGGCAACAGCCCTTTCTGCTTTCTGTTGCCTAAGTCAGTGTGCTAAAAGTTTTTATGCTCTACTGTTATTATCAAAAAACAATTGCTCCACAGCAGTCTTTCTAAACTTGTGCATATTATTGAGGTAATCCCTTATTTTCTGCTTAGCATTCTGCAGTTGATCTTTTTCTGTGAGGTTCCCCCTATTTTGCAATACTTTAACATTTGTCAGTCCCTGTAAATAATTCTTGTTACTTCTGAACCATAGCTCTCTTTCTTTTATTTCCACCCTATTTTTAAACTCCACCTTAATTTTATCTCACTCCTTAGCCATATGTTTCAGAAGAAATTTCTAACCTCTCTAACAGTGCCTGAATCATCTCCACTACCCATTCCTTAAATTCCTCTTTTTTCAGCAGATAGGTAGGAAACGCCAGTGTCTTGTTTTTATTTCATTGCCCTGTTTTTTTATTTTGGTTATTATTGGCGCATGATATGAAATGGTTATTGGGTGCTTATCAAGACCTTCAATTAAATGCACATGTTCCAATGAAATGTAAATTATGTGACTGTCTAGCCTAGCCCAGTTTTTATTTTTTGGGGAATAATGTATAAATTCACTACAAACTCCTGTTATTGAATTCACATCTTCCATGCCAAATATTTCATAAACGTCATCAAAAATATACTCTCATTATATTTTCCCTTCTGGTCCCCCAGACACATCTTCACTGTTGCAAATCACATTCCAGTCCCCACCTATAAGTAGTATTCCCTGCTGAAAACTGATTATTCCTCCCAGAATTTTCTTAAGCTCCATTGTAGCAGTTTTAGGTGGAATATAAATACATGCCAGTGTACTCCTTCTCCCTTGGCAGTAACCCAGTAAACACTACAAATCTGCCATTATTATGTTTTTATCCTCTTCTGCCACTATTAGAGCTCCTCTTGCAATTAATATAAGTACTCCTCTTTTCCTTTGTCCCAGGTGTTCCACTGAATAAGTATCCTGAAAACCTTTCTTTATCAAATTCACATGTTCAGTTCTTTCTCAGTGTGTGTCCTGTAACATAGCCATTTGCACTCTACAGTTTTTAATATAGTTCACTACTCTTTCTTTTTTGTATTTATCTGTGAGACTGTTGACAAAGACATTACAGAAAGCATCATTGCATTAAAAAGTTATTACCACCTATGTATAACACTTTTTTATTAAATGCATAGTTCCAGCTTTTGTGTTACATGCATACACTGTTTGACAGGTTGAACTTTTATACTGTTGCTCCTTGTCATATCCGTTTGACTGTCTGTCACATCTTACAATTTTTTATTGAAAGTCCTCAAAAATAAAAAACACCCCCAACATGCTTCTAAAACATATTAACTTAATACTAACACAGAAAAACTATGTGCATCTTCAAATACGGAAGCTTTACCCTCCTAATAGGAATAAAAATCCTAAAGTAAGAGCCACACTCAGTCTTAAGTTAACTTAAAAGAAAGGTTGAACATGCTAAGATGCATGGTGCAGTCTGTGTGTCTACTAAGCGCCAATTGATTTTGTTTTTTTCTTTATAGCTCTCCCAGCTGAGGAAACCCCTGAATGTTTTCACAGAACATTGTGTCTTACCCAATTTCTCTTCTCAGTTTTTTCTTTTCCTTTAACCAATCATTTTCCACCAGCCTATAGCCAGTTTCTCTTTATCTGATTGTCTTCATGGAGACATGAGAACCAGGCAGCCAGTTTCTCTTTATCAGATTGTTTCCATGGAAACATAAAGACCAGCTGCAGATATGATACTGAGCATACGCATTTTTGCTAGAAAAAAGCCTCATAATATTCAGTATTCTTTTTCATTTACATGCTTACTCTTAAAACTTGTTACTAAATCAGTCTAATGTCCTTAATCCAGTCATTTCACCATGCAAGAATGAGAATAAAAAACACTTTAATTTTTCTTTTGTCATGCTCTTTTAACCGGGAATTTTTTTCATTGCATGTCCTACATTTCTTAAAACTGAACAAGAAGAAAGAAGGGAGAAAGTAAAGAAAATAAAAACAGCAGCACCTGTTTAAAATCCCCATTACACTTAAAAATAACTGAGAAAACATTACTTTATAGTATGCTTTTCCCGGCTAGGGGTCGCCACAGAAGAACTCCGGTCTGCTAATGATTGGCAGTTGATTTTTATGTGCTGAGTTGCCAGCCCTAACGCACAACTTTCATACACTACAAAAATACTGCTAGTAAGGAAAGAAATCTTTACTTAGTTAACTTTTTCCCTCCTCTCCCCCCAAAGCATTTTAAACATTTATGACATGAGGTAGGAAATATGCTTTAGAGACCCCAAAGTCCAACAAATTCTGAAAAAGTCCAATGTTTTCAGATATTCTTCTTCTAACGTAGTTCACACATATAATTATTGCACTCTAATTCCACATTAACTTACTGATTTTATTACTGTTCATCTCCATCACTCAAATCCTATTACTGCTTCATTTCCAACATATTCTCACTTCTTCTAGTGCTCCTTTCTTTCACTTGGACATTTTCCGTTGAAACACTGGAAAAAGTTTTACAGGTACAGTCTCTCTGTGGTCTTTATTACCAGAAGAACAAGAATCAGAATCACTTTGTTTCACAGCTCACCTTTTGTTGGGTAAACATTTTTATTTCTTCCTCAGCATGTACTTCATCAAAAAATTATTTTGTCCTTCCAAGGAAGAATACTTTGAAGACAGCTGAGTACAGCAGTTTGAATCTCACACCTTCATCTTGACATTCCTTGAATAGTGGAATAAATTTGCTACTCTTCTGTCTGGTGTACAATGAATAATTATTCTCCACAAACACTCTGCTGTCTCCCACTTTTAGTACTTTGTTCTTCTGTGACAATTTTGTCAAAATGAATTCCTTCTGCTGGTGTGATTGCATCTTTACTATTAAAGGTCTAGGTTGCTTTCTCATAGCCAGGTATGGAGCATACACACGATGTGCCCTTTCAACTAACAACAACTGCTGTGGAATACCAGTCCAGTTGCTTATTTGTGCTTTCATAAAATGAATACAGTCTTTCTTCCAGCTTCTCTGGTATAGCTGAAAGACTCAGGTTTTCCCTATGTGCTCTGTCCTCTAACTCTATTATTTTTGAAACATCTCTTCCTGAGCAGACTGGTATTTAGACAGCCTTTTCTTCATTTCAACCTCTGTTGTTTGCAGCTTTATCACCTCATCTGAATATTTGTTTAAAGCTGCTTCCATTTTTCAGCCTTTTTGTTGTTTGTGTTAATATACTCCATCGGTCATTCATTTATTTTAACCAGGTCTGTGTGCAGCGGTCTTATATCTTCCTGTAGGTTACTAGAATTCATGTCTGGAGGTTGCATTGCTTTTTGCCAACAGCTGCAGAGCTTTCTCCAGTCAGTGTTTCTTCCTCACTTTTTTAGCTGATTTTTTTTCCAGGTCCTCTGTTTTTCTTTTTTCCTGGCATCTACGCAGTACACTTACTAGCCAGTTACTGAAATGTACCCATAAACACAAGTCTGCTGGCTTTCTCTGCTGACTTTGTTTTCACACTGGGAGAGCTAGAATTAAGCTGTTACTCAATGTGCAGCCATCTTGGAAGTTGAAGTCTACCCTCTTTTGATATATTTCCCTTCTAGGTCCTACAGATATGTCCTCAGTGTTGCAAATCAAGTTCCAGTCCCCACCTATAAGTAATATTTCCTGCTGAAAGTTGATTATTTCTCCCAAAATTTTCTTAAGCTCCATAATCGTAGTTTTACGAGGAACATAAATACATGCCAGCATAATCCTCTTACTTTGCCAGCATCCCATTACTACCACAAATCTACCATTACTATCTATTTTCTTCTTCTATCACTAGAGTTGTTCTAGCAGTTAGTACTCCCCTTTCCCTTTCTCACTGATATTCTGCTAAATATCCATCCTGAAATCCCTTTTTTTTTCAAATTCACATGCTCACTTTCCAAATGAGTCTTCTGTAGCATTGCTCTTTGCAGTCTACATTTCTTAATATAATTTAATACTCTTACCTTTTTGTCTATACTGTGAGACCATTCATGTTCCAGAATAATACGTTTAGTGTCGCCATTATGATAAGACGTTATTATTCTCACCTATTATACATGGAAGCTTTTCTAAATATCTTTTTCCAGCTTTTGTGTTACATAACATCTACAAATATTTGGCAGGTTGGTCCTTTTTTACAATTGTTTGTTGTCATCTCCATTTGAACCTATGTCGCATGTTACAAGACTTTTTGTTTTAATGAAAACCCTCAAAAAACAAACAAAGAAAACACATCCCACAGCACCTACATAACCTATTAACTTAAAACAAGCACACAAAACTGTGTACCTCTTCAAGTACTGAAGTTTAATTCTCCTGATAGGAACAGTTGTCCCAAATGGACAGCTGCATGTACAGACATTAACCTAAAATTAAGATTATCCTTGCTGAAGCGCATATTACAACCTGTCCTCCTACTTATACTAATTGCTGTATGTTCTTGTCTTATCCTTATTCCCTTCCAGATATGAAAAAATAGCATATATGCTTTCAGAAAACATTAACTTTTAGTCTTAAGAAAAAGTGCAGTGCCAGTGGCTATATTTAAATATTATTATCACATACAACAATCACTGAAAATGCTTCACTATGTAACATGCAATTTATATCCTGAAATATTTTATACAAGTACTGTTAAGAGCAAACATGTTTTTACTTACAGGTGCTTTCTTTTTTTTCCTCTGTGTCCTTCCAAACATTAATAATATGAAATGTGGTATACGCCTCTGTCTTTCCACAAATTTGACAAAGGCAACAAAACCCCAGTCTTGGCCTGTTTTTCTAGAAAAGCCATATTTCACAAATGTGATTGATGCTTTATATTATCACATTTATTCATGTCCTCCCTGTGTTCACGTGGGTTTCCTCTGGGTGCTCTGGTTTCCTTCCACATTCCAAAGACATTGAGTAAGTGGATTGGACACTCTAAACTAGCCATAGGTGTGAGTGCGGGTGCAAGTGTGTGGTATGGTAGATCAGCTGTGGCAGGGCTTGCACCTGCCTCTCAACATTCCCTGATCGCTGGGATAAATTTGCTTCTCTTCTACCTGGTGTACAGTGAGTTATCAGTTTCCACAAATATTCTGTAGTGTATCCAATTTTTAATATTTTACCTTTCTACAGTTTTGTCAGGATCAACTCTTTCTGCTAGTGTAATTGTATCTTTACTAATACATGTATTGGCTGCTTTCTTGTGGCCATGTTTGGAGCATACATGCAATGTGCTGTTTTAGTTAACAAATCTTGCTGTAGTATACCAGTCCAGTTACTTATTTGGTCTTTCATAAAATTAATACAGACTGTTCCATCCAGTTTCTCTGGTACTGCAGAAAATCTCAGGTTTTCCCTGCATGCTCTGTCCTCTAACTCTATCATTTTTTGAAACAGGTCTTCTTGAGCAGTCTCATACTCAGCCAGCCTTTTCTTCATTTTGACCTCTGATTTCAGTTCTTCTGAATAACTGTTGAAAGCTTCTTCCAGCCTTTTGTTATTTGAGTTGATATACGTCTTCAGTGTTTCATTTATTTTAATCAGCTCTGAGCACATTTGACTTTTTTCCTCTAAATTACTGGTAGCCATCTGTTCTACCAAAGCTGGAGCTTGAACTGTTTTTTGCTGAACAGCTGCAGGATTCTTCTGAGTTGGTGTTTTCTCTTCACATTTTCTAGTTGATTTCCTTTCAGGCTCACTAAGTTTCTTCTTTAATGGCTTCCAGGCAATGCACTTACTAGCTTGTAACTAAATTTTACTAAACCAGGCAGAATTACTGGCCCTTATCTATAGTTACTTTTTTCACACTGGGAGAGCTGAAATTAACTTGTTGATCAATGTGCAGACATCTTTGAAAGACCTAATGTCTGAGGTTTCTTAGTTTTTAGCCTGCAAAGTTTAGGCAGTGTTCTGTTAACCTCAACATAAGTTGGTTTAGCGGAAGTGCTATGTGCTGTATATGTATATGTTTTATGCCAAATGTGTTCTGATATGAGAAGGTAGCCTCCAAGTAAATACATACACCTTTCATAATGAATAATTGTCGGGTAGCAATAAAAAGTTCCTTGAGGGAATCCCTCTCTCCAACGGAAACTAGCCTCATGGTTTCTCAATGTTATAAGGTTTTAAAGGCCAAAAGAATACTAAACCTATGCCTCTCCAAATGACATTTCTCATAACAAATGACTGCAAAATTTAATATTACAGGGATGTCCCAAGGCACATTATATGAGAACTGTCTCTGACTCTGACTTTTTTCTATAAAGAAAATATTTTGGTTATATTCCTTTTACCTACTTGCCTGTTGCATATCAAACCCTCCCCTAAGAGACTAAATCTGTTTATTATTCTGTATGAGTGACGTACCCAGTACTGCACAGGGAAGAGCTGCCCATGGAAACCATCATATAGACAGCCATAAAGGTTGATTGTGTCCTCACTGGCATCACAGCCCTTGGTGGTAGAGGCAGCACCTGTTTTATTGCAAGGACGTCATATGCCCTTCAGCTCCTTCACATTCAAAGGCAAGGGTTAGTTACTTGCTGTAGGTAAATATCCACTTCCCAGATGGCTCGCTAGTGCTTCAAGGTAACTGTCTCCCTTCTCCCACCCTGCAAAATCTGTGAGACACCCGAGCCACTATTTGTACTTATGCTGCCTGGTCTGTAGTGAGGGCTTTATCCTTGTACACCATGGGGCTAATATAACTAAAATTGACCAAGGATGTGTCATGTTTATGGCATAAAAAAGAAAATGAAATGACAAAATAAAAATCGTAAAATTTATTCATTGAATAATTATAATAAAAAAAAAGATGCAAGCATTCACACAGACACATCATCAGATGTAAAATATAGTGAGTGTAGCCCATTTATGCAGCACCCATTCCTTATCAGTGAAAACGCCTGTTAAAATTAGTGTTTAAACATCTTAATCTCAAATACGAGGGAGTTATGAAAATACAAAACTGTCTACCAGAAATACTCTACATTTGACTCTGGTATCTCTGTTACTTAGTCTATGATATTTACATGTAGCATCAAGAACTTGAAACTTAAACCTGTATATCCATATCTATATGGATTCTCATAGCCTCCACCATTCCTATGTAATGTGCACAAGGGATAGTGAGGGCTATATATAATTTCCGTATTAAATCAGTGAATGCTTAAAATGCTTAAAATAGTAAACGCTGTTTAATCGAAACGGCGAAATCCCGAACGCATGGAACAGCGATTTTTTTCCCCCAGGGAAAAAAATCACTGGGCCATTTCCTCCACTGTGGTGTGATCTCGGAGTTGGTACATTTAAGTAGGGGTGTGTGGGGGGCACAGTGTTTTTTTTTTTTTTACGGAGCAACAATTTTCTCCCTGGGGAAAAAAATCACTTCCGTGTGTTTGGCATTTTGCTGTTTCAATATTTTAGGGTCGATTATACAGCGTTCGCTATTTTAAACGTTTGCTGTTATAATATAGACCCTATATATACCTTGTTATCCACTATTGTAGGAAGGCCACACATCCTCCCCATCCCCATCTGTGGGGCATATAGTCTAAACACAGCCTGTACTATATACATGTCCACTGTAATTCCATTAAAAATTTCCTGATCAGTAAAGTTCAGATGAGTTAGCCTTTGCCTATATCTTTTTCTTCTTAGCTAGCAAGCTCTGCTAGGCATACATAAATTTTACATAGCCAAGACCTCAGAATGGGAAATAGCTAAGCTAGCAAAAAATGTAGGCATCTTTGTGGATTGCAAAGTACATAGAAAAGGCACACCTTCTCTTTTTATATCCCTTCTGCCCATGTGGCATTTGTGCATTAAAAAGTGGTGATGAATCACACAAAGGCAGGAAGAGCTCCTCATTTGCATAACATACACTGTTACTACTTCTCTTGATTCACCCCCACTTTCCTACCTTTGACAGTAATGCCTGACTGTAACAGGTCGTCTCTCACAATCTACCCATCTTTTTGCTATATGCCTTCATTTCACCTTTCCTCCTTCTTTTTCCCAAATCTTGTTCACCTTTTCTGCACTTGTACATGAATCACAGTAATCTGTTCTTTTTACCTTCTCTGCAATTTGGCTTCTGCTCTGATGTCAACATTTCTTCATCTTTCTCAGAGTGTGCATCCTCCCACCTGTCTCAGGCACTTTATCTCCATCACCTGTAGTTTCCTCAGCTGCTGTGCCTTCACTGCCCAAATTTCCATAGCATTACTCCTCACACCATTGTTTTGTACACAATGGCTTTCAGCTTCTTTAGCAATCTCTCCCCAACACACTGTACCACCTGGCTGCAGCCCTTTTTATTATAGCTTTGACCTCTACATTCAGACTTCCATTCTCCTCAGTCACCCATCCCAGATACTTGAAGCTGTTAACCTGTTCCATTGTTTTCCCCTGTATCTCAATTTTCACCTTCTGATTTCCCCTATTTGCTGCCAAGATAATTGTCTTGTCTGTACTTGTGTGCCTTCAACTTCCTTTCCCCTTTCATTTACTGAAGTTTCTGTTTGGAGTCTGCTTATAATCCCACATCATCTGTATACAGCTGCTTTGTTGATGTGTCCCATCCAACTTCTTTGCTAAAGTAGTCCATCAGCAATATGAACAGCAGTGGACTCAGGGCTAACCCCTCATGTACCCCCACTCCCACTGGGAGCTCCTTTATGAGTCAAAATACTGTTTGCACTTCTGTCATCGGGTCCTTGGATATAACCTGCATTAATTCTACTTATGTTTCTTGGTCTTCAAACTATTATAGAACTGCCCAAATCAGGTTTCTTGGGATCTTGTCATATGCTTTCTCGAAGTCTGTGAATGACCATTAGGCTCATTCCTTTTCTGTAGCTTTTTCTCCATTAACTGTCTCACTGCAAATATTGGATTGGTTGTGTTGCATCCTGATCTGATCTTATGGTCACTATATTATAGTAATGTGAGTGTAGAGAAGGTACAACTTGAAAGTGGCTGCAAGAAGGTATTTGACTTTGTTTTTTTATGTATTATTTGATGCTACCTTTTGTGTGTCCTCATTATTTGCCGGTCGTCTTTTTTTATGTGTATGTTCAAATGGGAAGCATAGGTTTCATCTTGTAATTTTGAATTGGCCAAAAACAGACAGGAAAGATGTGAATGTTTCCTAGTCAGACCTGTAGTAACTTAGGGATAAGAACAATTAGTAAGGGGGTCCCAGGGGCATGGGAGCAAAGCTTCCCCAGGAAAAAAAAACAGCCTTTGAAAGATTATTTCTGACTCTAATCACATCTTCATTCTTATTAATATTGAAGTGCAAGGCCCAAAATGTGAAATTGCAGGCTGTTTATCCAGAAGGTCATTAGTAGCCTCCCCACAATACCCTACTTTGAACCATTGCAGGACTGCTCAAATCAGTTTTCTTGCAATCAGGAATTCCCAGTTGGACTCTTTCCTTATCTGTAGCTTATTCTCCACTCTGATTGCAAATATTGAATCGGCTTACTTTGATACTTTACTACTATAGCCAGTTCAAACTGCTATTTGCAACTTATATTATTCCTTTCAAAGTATTCCACCTTTTAAAATGCATGTTTTAACACTATCTATATATGGGTCCCTTTAGGGTACTCTTTGTAGTCATGCTGTCCTCTAACTTTATTATTGTGAACCCTAGTTGGTTATTCCCATAAATACTGTGATTTTGCTCTTTGGTATGTCAGTGTTTGCCTGCATGTTCTTCACATGGATTTGTCTCTGCACTTGAGCTGCTTACTGTGCAGATTTAGCAGCACTGGTAATGTCTGAAAGCTTGCCTGATCAAGCCTTCTCTCATCTGTGCCCGTGTCATCTGCCTATGAGGCCCTGCATATAGTTAGTTGTTGTTCTCTTTACATATCTCTACATTCTGTTTGGCAGGCTTGCAGAGTGTATTGTGCTGTGTTATCTTCTAGTGTCTCCCACCATTTTATCATTTGCTGCTATTAAGTACCTCATCTGCATAATAGCCCTACTCAAGCGAGTCAACTTTTTCTATTCAGGCTTGTTCTTTTGTGCTAGGTTATTGTACATGGTATCATGGCAGTGCAGCCCTGGCATAGTGGCTGAATCACAATTAATGTCTTTACTGCTTCACTGTTTGCAAACATTATGTCACTGCTTTACATTACAAACAAACAAAAAAAGAAAGCCCTCACAAGCAGAAAAATGTAAGTTGAAGTATTTTAGGTGTCACAACGAGTGCATTTGCCCACAATCAGATAAGGACTTCATCAAAATTAACCACATAAAACCAACAAGTGCTTTTAAATACTTTTGAAATCACATAATGTTTCACACTACCTTGAATGAATTAAAAAAAACATTAAAAATTCAGATTTCAGTTGAATTACCCCAGGTATTTAAAGCAACATCAATACAACCCTTTCCTTTTTACCACAGAGTGTTTTTTAAGAATATATTCGATGCTAATAGTCTTGTCTTATTAAATAAGGAACTGCTTTTAAAAAAAATGCCATCTGGTTTTAAATCACCATCACACATCTTTTGGCTCATGATCAATAACAAACAAACAAAACTTCTTCAGTGCTATGTTTTACATTTGTATAGAGCATTATTTAAATTCTTTGTCTTTGTAACATAAATGTGTTGTGATATTGTGAAGGTATCCTCAATGTCATGCCTACATAGTCATCACAGCTTGAACAAAATTGAACAAATGGCAATGTATACCACACCTTTTGATACACAGTTACAGCACACTTTTTAGGTCTAGTGATTCTAGGCATATGTTGTAAAACTAAATATGAATTTTCTAAAATGTATTTATATAATTTAAAATGACCACATTTGAGTTCCATTTGATTTAATAATTACTGATCTAGAAAAATATAGGTCCATAGGTGTGTACTAGGTTAATGGCCTTCGAGCCATTATAAGCCTAGCCCCAAAAAATTGCCCAGGCGCTGTGCCACCCGATGTTAGTTCACAGTGTCCCTCTCCAATATGGCAACTGGAATGATCCCTGGAGTGAACTTTCTGTTACCCAGTCACTCATCAAGATTTCTCTTGAAGAGGGCCAGCAAGGTGCTCTGTTCGACATGAATGGGAATCTTATTCCAGAGTATGGGCAGCCTTTGGGAGCTGAACTTGCCCCTCTGTTAATTATGGTAATGAGGTTGTGATCTCTGGATCATGTGGTGCAGGGGGATTGGGATTTCTTTAGGTGTAGCATTTTAAATTAGGGCTGGGTTGGACATGGCTTTGTAAGTCAAGCAGAAATCACCTCTAAGTAGATAAGATACTGACAACAGCTGAAGTTTCTTGAGTCTCTTCATGTAGGACATGTGTTTAAGGCCTAGGATCTTTTTTGTGAGGTACTTTTGTGGCCTCAGCTGTTGTAGGTGTCTGGTCAGGTACATGCCAAATGGGGTGTTGTATTCGATGATTGGTCTAATGTGGGATGAGTAGAGAGGGATGATGATCTCTTTCTTCCTGGATGCGAAACCTTTGGTTATAAGATGCGCCACGTAGAAGGACTTTCTGACCACAGTGGCAATGTGGAGGTCAAAGGTGAGTTGGCTGTCGACCTGGGTGCCCAGATCTCTTATGGCCCGTTCAGTGGCCTCCCATCAATGTGGTAATTCATGGGAACTGAGTTTTTTCCAAAGGGGATAATAACGCATTTTTTGGCATTAAGCTTCAGGCCATGGTTCTGATACCAGTCATTGGTTTTAGAGAGGCCCTTTTGTAGGATGTCTGCATCACTTGGGGGAGTTGATAATGACTCCCAGCTTGCAGTCATCAGTGAACCTGGTCAGCCAAAGTCCTTCTGTGTTGGCCTGGACTTCTGAGAATTAGATGCCAAACAGGAGACTGCCCAGGACCAAGCCCTGTGAGACTACACTCGTGACTAGTCAACAGTCTGACTTGGAATCCGCAACTTTCACTCTGTGGGTCTTGTTTGTGAGCCAATTTGCAACCCACGTAGTGATGTACGGATTGATACCTAGTTTGGTGAGTTTATCAATGATACCCGAGTGGGGAATGGTATCAAAGGCCTTGGCCAGGTCGAGGTAGGCTTACCCTCATCTACAGCCTTGGTGACCGCTTTGAAGAAGTCAGCCAGGTTCAGCAGGCAGGATCTCCCCTTGACAAAGCCAAACAGTGTGGGGTCAAGAGTTTGGAGATTGCCTATATCTTTGTTAAGCAAGTCCATGATGATGCATTCCATAGCTTTGCATACCAAACTCGTCAGGCTAATGAGGTGATAGTTCTGTAGTTGCTCCCCCTTTATACATATGTTGAAGCTATTTTCAAAATGCTCCTAAGATTAGCTGTTTTCTTCTATATAATATGCTTATTGGATGTGGCAGTAGAAAGTCCTATTATCAAAAGTATTATAAAGTATAATTGGAAGGTAGTTTTTAGGTAATCAGGATTTGGTTAATGTTGTAGTTAATGCACCACTGGGAATATACACCAATATGAAGTACTAAATGGTTCAGTTGCACAACTTAGCACATCAATGCAGTGCAGGTTGCGCTGCTGCACTATTGTCTGTGAACCCCATCCTGTGTTTTCCTCTGTATGGAAATTACTGTTCTCTTTCACAGTTATAGTCACTTTGTTTATTTATTTATTTATTTAAAGTATTATAATGCTTGAGTCTAAGTATTTCACAAAGCTGAAATGTATAACAGAATGCTTCAAACTGTCTGTGAAGTCTAAAAAATTTTGTAAAAAAAAATTAAAATTTTGTTAAAAAACCCAAACCAAAATGTCTAAATTTTGAAGATGGAATAAATACCTCTTCCAGGTTCATAATATGCTCTCCTAAAATGTTGGTACCACAAGGACTTCCCAAAAAAGAATTTCATCTGATGTACCCAACTCAGAGAAGGCAGCTGTTTCCAAAGGACTTTGCAAGATTAAAAAAAAAAAAAAAAACTCTGTATTTGCTCTGGATCTCGATTGAAGAAGGTAATTTGGACAATTTCATCTACCCACTTGTCAAAGAAACAAATCAATAAATATATACATAAACTAATACTGGCTACTAAACATTTTATATTGCAATAATCTTTGAGTTTATATAAACTCTAAAGAGGTACGTGTACAGTTTATTAAAAGAATCCTATGCCAAGAATTTGTATAGAATTGTAATTTATACTCCTACATTTTGCTTATTTATAATTACAGGCTGGTGGTCTTAATTTCCGTGACAGCTGGTTGATTATTGCTCATGTCACTTATAAATATCACTAGGAGAGTTTTGTAGCAGGTGCTGTGCTATGACACATAACTGCAACATGCAATTACATTTTAAAGCCAGTGAACCAAGCATTAAAAATCCCATTAATTTATTTTAATTGTTGCTGTTGGTGACCAAGTTTTGGATTATGTTTACCATCACATTACCAAACATCTTTTTATTTATAAACAGATAGGAAATCCCATAACTGACTAGCACATAGCAGTTACTGAACATGTTTTCCAATAATGTATATCTAGTCTAATGTTTTGTCAATAAAAATATTAGTATATCATTTTTATAAACATGAGAAGAGCCTGTTCAGGTCTTAGTTTTTGTATCTAGGGAGTATCACACATTGGGAATGTTTGCTGTAAAAGTTATGCCAGCAGGTGACACAGAGCTTAATTCTTAAGTTTGCAGTCCAAAACTATAGACCCAAATATCCCGGTGATGCATATTAACTATTGAGTAGGTGCAGGCACATAGTTTCTCAAATTTGTTGACATTCTTTTCTGCTGTTACAAGTGTAAGGATATCTGCTGTAGCCAAGTGCCTTTAAAAACACTCTGCCTGGTCTTTCCTTGAACTCGTATACTTGAACAATTGAATATGTTGCTGTAAGAACACCATTTAAAAAGCCTGTTGTATGCCATCCCAGTGGAGAACATAAAATATTCATCCTTAACATCTCGTTGATTACCCTAAATGAAATGTGATAGTGGTTTTAAATTCACTTTTTGTGTTTGAAATAATTCTTACACTTCAGTGATGCTTGAAGAAAATGTACATTTCTTTTGAGTGTTTTAAAAAAAGACAGCAGTTAAAACACATTGGCTTTAAACATTTCTTTTGACCCCTTTTGTGTTGTCATACCCTTACAGTCAGTTATGTTTCCATGAATATTTAAACCTAACCTCATAATCTGTCCATGGCTCCCTATATAATCTCCCCGCTAAACCACTCAATATGGGAAGAGACAAGATATTTTTATCTCTTATCCACTTTGGATATATCTCCAAAGCAATTGTGACAAAATAATACAAAGGAAATAGAGGAGGAATTCTCCTCACTGAAAGATTCTGTCAACTTTCCCCACAGTATCTCAATTGCAAATATAACTTATTGTAAATGACACAATCTTGGAGAAATGTTGGTGTCTTGGCCCCAAATTATGGAAGCGGAGGACCCCAACTCAGTCTTTTTTAATGGATTGCATGATTTGATAAAGAGGATTTGAGGGTTTGCTGTTTGGCTGTTTTTAGTCATCTGTATTGGACCCACCTTCAAACCATGGTGATACTAGATTGTGCCAGATTTTATTTTCCTATATGTTTATGTTTTGCATAGTAGCACTGGCAGGGATGAGTGTTTACTTCTTCATCCCCTTAAAAAAAGAAAGTTGTCTGTTCTGAGTTAGTAGAAATATTTAGAATTATTTATTTTCTCATACCGTCTTCATTTTGTTTCAGCTATCAGTATGCACACACAAAGTCCTCACACTGTCTCTACACTGGTTAGCCACCATTTAAAGAAAAGCAAAATGCATCACTTTAAGAACATTACTGTGAGATATTTCAGCAGGCTGGTGTATTGCAGTTTATTGAACTTGTTCTTGGCCTATCATTGATCACCTAAAGAACAAATAGCAGTGTTTTTTATTTCACTTTGTATATGTGAAATACCCACGCCAGTCGTAGAACCATGTATTTATAATTTGCATAGGAGTAGCCAACAGCTCCAGGACTTTATGTCCAGAAGTGTTTAATTTTTTGTCTCCTTCTGTGTTCTTTGAATCCCACCAATTTTGTGCAATGCAAAGTCACACTTCACACTTATTCACTCTTATTGCTGTCTTGACCCATCCTTGGTCCTTATCTTTACTGTATTATAAAAAACGTTTCTGTTTATTGTTTTAGTGTATTGTTCTGTCCTCCATTTCCCTACCCTGTGTAATAAATGTCAAAACAAAGTTCTCTGCTTTCTTTCTGTTCTACCTTGGCTCTTTTTCTCCATTTTCATGTATGATAAACAAGTGAACCATATCCTTTCTGCCTTTGTGATCTCCCCCCCCCCCCACCCAGGACTTTAAGCATGATATCATTTAGATAGTCCTAAGTACCACCAAATTATGCAGTCACATGAGACCACTTGCTCATGCAAATGTCCATCCTTTCTCTGCTTTCAGTCAGGGCAGATTACTGCATGTATTTTCATTTGGTCTTAATAATGTGTCAGCGTAAACCTTTCTGTGGTAGATCACAGATGAGTTACAATCAAAGCACTAGTTTAAAGGTCTTTGAAGGCTTGTGTCCTATCTTAATTTACTTGCACCTCTGGTTTCAATGAGAACTAAATCCCACACTGTCAAAAAATGGTTAGTTTTGATAAAAGTGAATGATATTACTAAAGTTTGCCTGTTTTTTTTTTCCAGTGAGAAAACCCAAAAGGACTGTTACTTAATAAATATATTCTCTTGTAAGACATCACACTGGCTGAGGGGCTTTGTGCCTATTTGCAACTCTAGTGACTTGTTTTGATTACCAAGTCTCCCTCCAAGGGAGTAGTGGAGAATGAGTGAGGGAAGGATTGTGCATCAATAGTCATTTCTTTAATCTTGAGAGTAGAATACTGCTACTGTAATGATGACCCTAGCTGAGACCTGAGGTATAGCAGCTTACAAAACATCATGCTGGCAAGATGGCATGTAGACATGTTTGCTCTTGGGAACATATACAAGTTAAAGATGGGTCTGCAGATTTGCACAAATGCTGGCAAAAAGCATTAGGAACTAAAGTTCCTCAAATGCTGTTGGATATGAGTAATCTCTCCACAACCCAGCTCTAAATACTCGGAAGCTTGAAGTTATCACTTCAGGACAGTGTACAATGGGTGACTGGTTTGACCCTGGAGACAAATAGAAGATGACATAAGGAGGCAGGTAACAGAAGCATGGGATGCTTTGTGCTTGAGGAACATAAATCTAAAATATTGGTTCTGTTGTAGTGTTCCTTTCTTCCCATAGGACTAGCTTGAAAGTTCCAGTTTTCTTGAAATATGGAATTACTTGATTTCCAAAATTTCCACTGTTTTATAAACATGGTCATCACAACATTGAAATTAATGGACTCCTCATATCTGTGGACATGCTTGTTTTGTCTAAACTAAAAATATTCATTCCCCTGATAACATAACATAAGATACATGCTGCTTGGATATTACAGAAGATGTGATCTGAAGTAGGCAGACTTCATTCGTCTGCAACCTGTGGGTATCGGATCCGACCTCGGATCCGAGCCGGCAATTCAAAAGCTTAGGCTCCGAGCTCCTAGCTCCTCCCTCTTACCCATAACCCCTTGCCAAGCCCTGACTGACCTCAGATTTCGTTTGCCGCTTTTCAAGTAGCTACGGAATTCCAGAGCTCCTGGCGTTGTTGAAGATAAGAAAGAATTTTTTGACAGAAAAAGTTTTAAAAATCTTTATTTTTGTTGTTGATATAGTTAGTGTTGAGTGTGTTTAGGCTTTCCTCTCTCTTTTATTTAATTATTCTCGGGTTTTGCGTAGTTTGTTTGTGTGTGTTTTGTGTTAGGCCTTAGGGTTGTGATGTCTGAAGCCCTTAAGGCTTTTTTCTCGAAATGTACCGAGTGTGGCCATAAGCTGTCCCCAGCGGATGGCCACACTCGTGCAAGTCATCTTGGGGTTGAACACCTGTCATCTGGTTGTACCATTTGTGCAGGGTTCAACCCCGGCTTTGAGGGAGCGGAGGTCGAAGCTGGTGCTGGCGGGTCTTTTACCTCCAGATACCGCCCGGCCTCTGCCCTTCCACTCAGCAACCTGTTGCTGTGGGTTCTCCACTCGGCTGGGACTCAACCTCCCTCTAAGTTGCTGGAGGAAGGAATCCTCTAGGGAGAGAGAGAAGGAGAGGCACAGGAGAGGCACCTGGCGGAGAGCGAAACTTCCAGTTCGGCTCCTCCATCTAAGCGGCCTCCCCTGTGCCTTCTAGCTTTCCTCCTCCTCAGCTCCACTCCCTCGGTTCTCTCCTGGACCCGAGGAGGAGGAGGCTAGCCCTTCTAGGAGGTCTCAGGCGGCTCTCTAGGTCCGCTTGGTGGCCTCCACCAGATCAACATTTTCAATGAGTGAAGCTGATATGGACGGATGATGAGGAAATTCATCCAGGCCAAAATGCAAATGGAGTGCTCCTAGCCCCCATCCGGGAGGGGCTTGACCCCTTTTCGCCCCTTGGCTCCTTCTCCGACCCATACCACGGGTTCGGAGCTGTCGGCGCTGGGCAGATTTGGATCCGGGGGTGGGTCGGATCCGATGGGTCGGCGCACCTCGGATCCGTCCCATCCCTTGAGTGCCGGGTGCCGGACCCGACCTCTCGGAGCCGAGGCGAGCCTCGGATCGAGGAGCTGGTGTGTCTTGGCTCCGTCCAGGTCGGAGCGCACCGGTCTCTCGGATCCGGCGGTTTGGCTCCAACTCCGATCCGTGCGTCGGATCCGAGTGGGGGTCGGCTCGGGGCTTAGAGAAGCTGGCTCCCCCTCGGCTTTCGACATAGTGGAAAGGGCACTGTTGAGGACATCCGGACCCCTGATCCCTGCCACGGCTCCATCCCGCACTCCCTTGCAGTTGGGCCAGGCCCCCACCAGCCGGTCCCAGGGACAGCCCGCCTCGATGTCCCAAGTGGTTCCCTTGGAACATCCTACTGCTGAAGAGTACTCCTCGGACAGCCCCCCGATGAAGTACCTCGGAAGCGTAAGTGCAAAAGGAGGCACATGGACTCCCCCGAGTCCGTCACTGAAGACACACACTTGGATGACGGGGAAGGCTCCCTAGGTCACCCCTGAGGACGTCTCATTTGGAGACATCATGGAGATGTTAAGGATCAGGGGGGGGTGGTCTGCCCCCAAGGCTTCTTCGGACGAGTCTGTGTTCTTGGAGGCATTCGAGGTGGGCCCTTCTACCTCTTGGGTATCCCCTCCTGCTGACCCCCTGGTGGATCTTATTTCCATCAGGGCGTGGAAGGATCCGGACACCATTGAGCCTATCCCTAAGTGCCCGGACCGCATTCTTTCCCCTCCGTCGGACCGCACCCACTGGAGTAAGGGCCCCCCAGTAGATGCCATGATGATGGCTGCAGCCACGAAGAGGGAATTGGCCCAGGAGAGTCCCTCCATGCATCCTCCGGGCAAGGAGTCCCGCTCGATGGATCGTATTGGGAAGCGAGTTTTTAGTTCAGCAACCTTCTCCTTGAGAGCGCTGAACTACATGGCACATGTCATTAGGATGCAGCGGGATCTGATTAAAGAATACGCTGCATCTCCCCCGGAGTCCATGTCGAGTGAGGATAAACAGGTATACTCCACCCGAATGTCCACTCTCAGATCAGTTTCCAATACATCTATGCGGCTGCTTTCTCATGCTACTGAGGGAGCCGCTAGAGCCAGCGGAGCAGGCCTAGTCATGAGGAGACAGGCCTGGCTCCGCCATTGTGATTTTGCAGAGCCCTTCAAGGCAACCTTCGCGAATGCCCCTTTCGATGGTTCTGCCTTGTTTGGCAAGACTGTTCGCGAGACTTTAGTCCAGAGCGAAAAGGACGGGAAGACGCTGTCTGCCGTCGGAGTCCGCTTCTCAGCTCCCCAGAGGTCCTTCTCTAAGAACCAAAAGGGACAGAAGAAGATGTGGTTCCGGAAGTCGCAGCAGTCCCAACCTGCTCCGGATAACCAGTCCTTCCGTGGCAGAGGAGGACGGGGAGGTCGTCGTGCTAGAGGCAGGGGGGCTCCTGGCAACTTTGGGTCCAGAGAACCTTTCTCTGATAGACCCACGCAGCAGCCCTGAAGGGTTGCCTGGCTGTCCGTCTCTGGAGACAGTCGGGGGGCGGTTTTCGAGGCACCTGACTTCTTGGGAGTCCATAACAACAGACAGTTGGGTGCTTCGTGTCATATCCAGAGGATATTCAATTCCCCTATTCAAGGTTCCCAAATCTCGCAGCCTCCCAGATGTTCCACCCGACCAAAGGGAGGCGGCAGCTGTCGAAATCGAACAGCTGCTAGAAAAAAGAGCTATCCAGCGTCCCGAGATCAAACCGGATTAGGGTTTTACTCCAGGTTCTTTTGGTGCCAAAGAAGACGGGGACTTAAGACCAATCTTAGATCTTTCCCAGCTGAACCTGTCAGTAACCAAGCAAAAGTTCTGGATGGTCACCCTGCAATCTATACTTCCCCTCTTGAGGGAGAGCGACTGGATGTGCTCCATCGACCTCAAGGACGCGTACTACCACATTCGGATGGACAGGCGATCCAGGAGGTTTCTTCGCTTCGGCTGGGAGCCAGTCATTTTCAGTTCAGGGTCCTCCCTTTGGTCTCACCTCAGCCCCAGGGTGTTTACCAAGGTGCTAGCGGTGGTAGCGGCCCACCTGAGGCTCCAGGGATTACAGGTCTTTCCGTACCTGGACGACTGGCTCCTGACAGCATCATCAATGCATCTTCTGTGCTCAGCCAGGGATTACTTTCTTCAACTAGCACCAAGGCTGGGCATCACGATCAACTGGGAGAAATCTTTACTGAACCCCACACAAGTTATAGATTTCATAGGAGGAAGACTAAACACCAGATCAATGCGAGCCTTCCTCACCCCAGACCGTATTGCCAACCTGAAGTGTCATGTGACAGTGATCCTGCAACCATCTCCAACTGCAGCTTCGGTCCTGAGGGCCCTAGGTTCTATGGCGGCAGCTATTCCGCTTCTCATTCATGCTCGTTTACGCATGCGGGTTCTTCAATGGACCCTTCAGGTTCAGTGGTCCCCTCTTTGTTCCTCTCTAAATGCTCCGATTGCGGTCAGCAAGGCGTGCAGGGACTCCCTTCTTTGGTGGCTTCTTTCTCCGGAGCCCCTGGCAGGGAGACCTTTTTGCGCTGCATTTCCCCGAGCCACAGTGACCACGGACGCTTCTTGCCTCGGGTGGGGGGGGCATTCTGCGGGAAAGATTGTCCAAGGCACGTGGAATCCCACAGAGACGTCATTGCATATAAATGTCCTGGAAATGAGGGCGGTGCTCCTAGCGTTGCAAGCACTTCACCACGTTCTTCCTTCAGGGACTATTGCGATACAGACAGACAACATGTCGGTAGTCTGGTATATCAACAAACAGGGAGGAACCAGGTCTTACCCCCTTTGTCGAGAGGCCATGAGAGTCTGGGAATGGGCAATTTCCACCAAACGCTTTCTGGTAGCAACGCACATTCCGGGAAAGTCCAACATCCTTGCGGACAAGCTCAGTCGCACCATCCTTTCTCCACACGAGTGGTCTCTCAATCCTCAAGTAGCAAAGAAGATTTTTGCCGTTTGGGGGCAACCCTGTTGCGATCTGTTTCCCTCTCCCTCCAGCGCCACCTGCGACAATTTCTTCGCTCTGCTTCCCCACCAGGGGAGTTCGAGAGATGCTCTGGTGCATGCTTGGCCTCGGTCTCCTTTATGCCTGCCCCCCACTTCGTATGATACAGCAGCTTCTGCACAAAGCCAACAGTTTGGGGACCAGAATGATTCTCATTGGCCCGTTCTGGCCTCGACAACCTTGGTTCCCCTTCGTATGGTCTCACAAAATCAATCCACCCTGGATTCTGGATCCAATTCGGATCTCATCTCCCACCCTCTGGGAATGTCGGTTCCCAATCTGCGGACCCTGAAGTTGACAGCTTGGCTGCTCCAGTTCCATCCTTAATTAGGACTCGGTATCTCATCACCGGTCAAGGCCATTTTAGTGGCAGCTCATAAACCTTCCACCAGGCAGGTTTATCGGAGTAAATGGAAGAGATTCTCTATTTGGGCAGTACAGAGAACTTTGGATCCTTTCTCGGCACCTATGTCAGCGGTGCTGGATTTTCTAACAGACCTCTTTCATCAAGGGGCTAGTTCTTCCACGATTAAGGTACAATTGGCAGCTATCTCGCATTATCACATTGGTCATGACACAGCTCCCCTTATGACGGCGAAATTATGCAAAACATTTCTCAAAGGAGTTTTTTGTTGAGGCCTCCAGTCAAGGAGGTTGTACCACCTTGGGACTTGTCTTTAGTTCTGCAAGCCCTTACTGCTCCTCCCTTGAGCCTGCAGCTTCTACTGATTTAAAGTACCTTTCCTGGAAGACTGCCTTCCTGGTAGCTATCACTTCAGCCAGAAGAGTGTCTGAGCTTCAGGCTCTATCGTCAAGCCGCCTTACCTTTCTTTCTTCCCTGATAGGGTGTGCCTCAGGACCAATCCTTCTTTTCTTCGAAGGTCTCTTCTGAATCCAATATTAACCAGTCAATCAATTTACCTGTGTTTTTCCCAAGTACTCAAACAAAGGAGAATACAAATTGCATTCCTTGGATGTTCATAGACAATTACGTTTTATATTAACAGAACAGCTGGTCACAGGAAATCAGATCAGCTGTTCGTCTCCTTTGCTAAATTTGCTCTGGGTAAAGCAGTATCTAAAGTCACACTATCTAAGTGGATTGCTAATTGTATTCTGCAGGCATATGACACTTCAGGTAGACCTGCTCCTCAGAGGGTTACGGCTCATTCTACTAGGGCAGTTTCCACGTCAGCCGCCTTTAAGTCCCGTGTATCATTGGATGATATCTGCGCGGCAGCTACTTGGGCCTCGCCTCATACTTTTATTTCTCATTACAAGGTGGATGTTGTTTCTAGAGGAAGAGCATCCTTTGGCTCAGCGGTGCTCCGAAACATCCTTCCATGACGGCCGCCCAAGATTCAGGTAGCTAGGGACTCTGTCCCACAGGTTGCAGACGAATGAAGTCTGCCTACTTCAGATTTAGAAGTTATGTACTCACCATAACGTTCCATCTGAGTAGGTGACTTCATTCGGATGCAACCATCCCCCCCTCCATCCCCCTGACCTTTATAGAGCGAGTATTTATGCTGTTTTAGTGTACTGTTGTCAGTATTTTGAGGCAAACTCAATCTGAGGTCAGTCAGGGTTTGGCAAGGGGTTATGGGTAAGAGGGAGGAGCTAGGAGCTCGGAGCCTAAGCTTTTGAATTGCCGGCTCGGATCCGAGGTCGGATCCGATACCCACAGGTTGCATCCGAATGAAGTCACCTACTCAGATGGAACGTTATGGTGAGTACATAACTTCTAATTCATGTGGATATCGGTACACAAATAAGGGCATATATGGCAGTATCAAATGCTTCACTTTCTTCTTTTTAATTATAATGGTGTTCATGTCATGTAATTCATTGTTTTCAGTTTCTTGGCAAAGATAAACACCCAGTTTACAAAATGCATTGTTTTAATCCTGAAACAGTTTGCAATTCCTATTTTAACTTCTCATTTTGTTTTGCAGTACTGTTCCCCTCATAAGCTGAGTCACTGATAGGAATCTTCAGTGGCTAAATTTGCCTTGAAGCCATGGCTGCTATTAACCCATCATGTGACTTTCTTCCACATTGTCTTCTATTTGATACTCTGAGGCATAGTTGCTTAAAACTGTTAGACATTTGAAAATGAAATTGGCCACACTTCTGTCCTGAGGCATGATAGGGCCCAGATTTATCATGTGGCACATGATGAGTCATTGGTTGGGGCATGGTCTTTGGTCTTTGTCATCCATCATGGTTAGGTATATGCATGTCAGTCTGTTGGTGTAAAAGCCAGGGACACCATGCAAAAAATGATACCTTGTTAGCATAAAGTGTGAAAATTGACTAATTTCTGTTGGTTTCATAGAGCATGGCTAAGCATATTCACAGTGTTGCTCAGTCATTAGTTGTTGTACCACTCTCACTGCATATACTGACCCCCAGACATATGTGCTCTTTGGTAGTATGCAAGATCATATAACAGTACATTTTTTATTTTGTTGGTTATAAACTGAGCAATCAGAATTTGTCACTAATTTGCTTTACTAGTTGTTCATATTAGACATTAGTACCTGCACATGTAATCCATGTTAGACTGTGCAGTAGATGTGCATTTACTTTCCACAAGTTTTGACAGGATTTTATAATAAAATTTGATCTAATCAATGCTAGAAGTGAAGGAATTGTGTATTTTGTTTCAGCATCTTATTACATTTGTCAAAAAATAATAATTCAAAAAATCCTGTAAGAATATATATCAATAGACTATTTGAAGGATGTCTGTTTACAAAATTACTGGGCAAGAGAACATCTCTACAAAGGATTTTCATAAGCTATTATCAATACAAGAATTATCCTTAAAAGTAGAGAGTATGGCTAAAATATAGGTTTTATACAAGAGAATGGCAATAAACAGTTTGAGCTTCTAAAAATTATGATCCATTAACAAAATGCTTACCTAAAGAGCATATTCTCAAATTTAAATGACATTGAGGGAAGACTGGATGAGCAAGGAAACCACACTGAATTTTTGCTAAAACAAAATAAGTGGCTGCTGTATACCGCGGAAGAAGGTACAAAGCAGGAATTGTAGACACACCTGAGAAAATGCAAGGAGAAAACATGGTTAATTTCCTCACTAGCTGGATTCTAGAGCTGTTAAAACCTTCAGGACATGCCATACTGTATACAGAAAGTTCACAGATCTCTCACAAAGCATCCGCTTTAGGAAGGAGCTCTTGTCAGGTCTGTAATTGTCAAATTCACCTCACATCTGGACAAATAACTTATTAGAACGGCTTGGGCAAATCCCCCCTTAGACAACTGATTATTATGTCTCCAAATTTGAGAATGACTATTTACAAAAAGTAATGCATTCTTACGACTAGTGAAGTCCCTAGGAAAATGTGGTATTAAATGTCACATTTTATTTTCCGAAAGATTAACAATCTTTCAGACAGAAGAAAAAGTTTTGATTACTTACAAGATGCCCTTTACTTTCTAAAATTTAAAAAAAAATCAGTAATTTTCAGAAAGATTGTATATGGTTGTACCTCAATTAATCAAAAATGCCCAATGTTGATTGTAGTAATATGGATCATAAAAGGCTGAAAATGTAACTAACATTGTACTATGCACATGCTTACATTTTGCATACACCAAGGCAATTGCTAACTTCAAAAAAAAAAATATATATATATAAAATATATGTGTGTATATAAATATATATGCATATATATATATATATATATGTGTGTGTGTGTGTGTGTGTATATATATATATATATATATATATATATATATATATATACACACACACATATATATGCATATATAAATATATATGCATATATACACATATATACATACATATATATATATATTTATATACACACACATATGTCTGTGTGTTTATATATATATATATATATATATATATATATATATATATATATATATATATATATATATATATATACACATACATATGTGATGTGTATGTATATATAGTGTGTGTATGTGTGTGTGTATATATATATATATATATATATATATATGTGTGTGTGTGTGTGTGTGTGTGTGTGTGTGTATATATATATATATATATATATATATATATATATATATATGTGTATGTATGCATATATATATATATATATATATATATGTGTGTATGTATGCATATATATATATATATATATATATATGTACACACACACACACACATACATATACTTGGGACACAGGTGGGCAGTAATCTCTCCTTTGATAATCACATCGCCACAGTGGTCAGGAAATCCTTCTACGTGGCTCATTTCATAACAAAAGGATTCTCATCCAGAAAAAAGGGTGGGAGGATGGCATAATGGTTAAGGTGTTTACCTTATGAACACAAAGTGCAGGTTTGATTCTCACATGGGGTAATTGGCTAAGCTTGAAATGGCCCACAAAGGTAGTTAGCCTAGTACTAACCTATGAACCTAAAAAAAGAGGTCATTGGTCCCCTCTACTCATCACTCATTAGACCCATTATAGAGTAAAATGCCCCTTTTGGTATGTACCTCACAAGACATCTACAACAACTGGAAAGACTACAGAAATACCTCACAAAGAGGATTACTGGCCACAAACAGATGCCCTATGCAGACCTTCCCAAAAAACTATAGCTTTACTCCATCGCATATTGCCTACTCAGGGGCGATCTCTGCCTAACATACAAAGCTATGTCAAACCCAGAGCTGTTGGACATGCTCCACTTAAAGAAATCCCAATCCCTCCGAGCTACACGCCCCAAAAGGGAAAACCCAAAACCTTGTTT